>NW_027193505.1:0-43267 GCF_032444005.1 Ranitomeya imitator | reverse complement strand
GGAGAGGTCATTTCGAATGACTGGTCCTCAGTGTTGTGAGAACGATGACTGGTTAAAATTTTTGGTGGTTTCTTGTTCAGTCCATAGGCCTACATCATGTGGCAAACCGGTGAGCATGTGGCTCTATTAGTATAGGAGATACCTGAAAACATATCACACTTTTCATCATAGTGCTTTTACCAATGCATAAAATGCATGGAGAAGTCATTTCGAATGACTGGTCCTCAGTGTTGTGAGAACGATGACTGGTTAAAATTTTTGGTGGTTTCTTGTTCAGTCCATAGGCCTACAGCATGTGGCAAACCGGTGAGCATGTGGCTCTATTAGTATAGGAGATACCTGAAAACATCACACTTTTCATCATAGTGCTTTTACCAATGCATAAAATGCATGGAGAAGTCATTTCGAATGACTGGTCCTTAGTGTTGTGAGAACGATGACTGGTTAAAATTTTTGGTGGTTTCTTGTTCAGTCCATAGGCCTACATCATGTGGCAAACCGTTGAGCATGTGGCTCTATTAGTATAGGAAATACCTAAAAACATATCACACTTTTCATCATAGTGCTTTTACCAATGCATAAAATGCATGGAGAGGTCATTTCGAATGACTGGTCCTCAGTGTTGTGAGAACGATGACTGGTTAAAATTTTTGGTGGTTTCTTGTTCAGTCCATAGGCCTACATCATGTGGCAAACCGGTGAGCATGTGGCTCTATTAGTATAGGAGATACCTGAAAACATATCACACTTTTCATCATAGTGCTTTTACCAATGCATAAAATGCATGGAGAGGTCATTTCGAATGACTGGTCCTCAGTGTTGTGAGAACGATGACTGGTTAAAATTTTTGGTGGTTTCTTGTTCAGTCCATAGGCCTACATCATGTGGCAAACCGGTGAGCATGTGGCTCTATTAGTATAGGAGATACCTGAAAACATATCACACTTTTCATCATAGTGCTTTTACCAATGCATAAAATGCATGGAGAAGTCATTTCGAATGACTGGTCCTCAGTGTTGTGAGAACGATGACTGGTTAAAATTTTTGGTGGTTTCTTGTTCAGTCCATAGGCCTACAGCATGTGGCAAACCGGTGAGCATGTGGCTCTATTAGTATAGGAGATACCTGAAAACATATCACACTTTTCATCATAGTGCTTTTACCAATGCATAAAATGCATGGAGAAGTCATTTCGAATGACTGGTCCTCAGTGTTGTGAGAACGATGACTGGTTAAAATTTTTGGTGGTTTCTTGTTCAGTCCATAGGCCTACAGCATGTGGCAAACCGGTGAGCATGTGGCTCTATTAGTATAGGAGATACTTGAAAACATATCACACTTTTCATCATAGTGCTTTTACCAATGCATAACATGCATGGAGAAGTCATTTCGGATGACTGGTCCTCAGTGTTGTGAGAACGATGACTGGTTAAAATTTTTGGTGGTTTCTTGTTCAGTCCATAGGCCTACATCATGTGGCAAACCGGTGAGCATGTGGCTCTATTAGTATAGGAGATACCTGAAAACATATTACACTTTTCATCATAGTGCTTTTACCAATGCATAAAATGCATGGAGAAGTCATTTCGAATGACTGGTCCTCAGTGTTGTGAGAACGATGACTGGTTAAAAT
This sequence comes from Ranitomeya imitator, assembly GCF_032444005.1. NCBI lineage: Eukaryota > Metazoa > Chordata > Amphibia > Anura > Dendrobatidae > Ranitomeya > Ranitomeya imitator. The sequence goes on along the minus strand of NW_027193505.1, from coordinate 41,634 downwards.
TTTTGGTGGTTTCTTGTTCAGTCCATAGGCCTACATCCTGTGGCAAACCGGTGAGCATGTGGCTCTATTAGTATAGGAGATACCTGAAAACATATCACACTTTTCATCATAGTGCTTTTACCAATGCATAAAATGCATGGAGAAGTCATTTCGAATGACTGGTCCTCAGTGTTGTGAGAACGATGACTGGTTAAAATTTTTGGTGGTTTCTTGTTCAGTCCATAGGCCTACATCATGTGGCAAACCGGTGAGCATGTGGCTCTATTAGTTTAGGAGATACCTGAAAACATATCACACTTTTCATCATAGTGCTTTTACCAATGCATAAAATGCATGGAGAAGTCATTTCGAATGACTGGTCCTCAGTGTTGTGAGAACGATGACTGGTTAAAATTTTTGGTGGTTTCTTGTTCAGTCCATAGGCCTACATCATGTGGCAAACCGGTGAGCATGTGGCTCTATTAGTATAGGAGATACCTGAAAACATATCACACTTTTCATCATAGTGCTTTTACCAATGCATAAAATGCATGGAGAAGTCATTTCGAATGACTGGTCCTCAGTGTTGTGAGAACGATGACTGGTTAAAATTTTTGGTGGTTTCTTGTTCAGTCCATAGGCCTACATCATGTGGCAAACCGGTGAGCATGTGGCTCTATTAGTATAGGAGATACCTGAAAACATATCACACTTTTCATCATAGTGCTTTTACCAATGCATAAAATGCATGGAGAAGTCATTTCGAATGACTGGTCCTCAGTGTTGTGAGAACGATGACTGGTTAAAATTTTTGGTGGTTTCTTGTTCAGTCCATAGGCCTACATCATGTGGCAAACCGGTGAGCATGTGGCTCTATTAGTATAGGAGATACCTGAAAACATATCACACTTTTCATCATAGTGCTTTTACCAATGCATAAAATGCATGGAGAAGTCATTTCGAATGACTGGTCCTCAGTGTTGTGAGAACGATGACTGGTTAAAATTTTTGGTGGTTTCTTGTTCAGTCCATAGGCCTACATCATGTGGCAAACCGGTGAGCATGTGGCTCTATTAGTATAGGAGATACCTGAAAACATATTACACTTTTCATCATAGTGCTTTTACCAATGCATAAAATGCATGGAGAAGTCATTTCGAATGACTGGTCCTCAGTGTTGTGAGAACGATGACTGGTTAAAATTTTTGGTGGTTTCTTGTTCAGTCCATAGGCCTACATCATGTGGCAAACCGGTGAGCATGTGGCTCTATTAGTATAGGAGATACCTGAAAACATATCACACTTTTCATCATAGTGCTTTTACCAATGCATAAAATGCATGGAGAAGTCATTTCGAATGACTGGTCCTCAGTGTTGTGAGGACGATGACTGGTTAAAATTTTTGGTGGTTTCTTGTTCAGTCCATAGGCCTACATCATGTGGCAAACCGGTGAGCATGTGGCTCTATTAGTATAGGAGATACCTGAAAACATATCACACTTTTCATCATAGTGCTTTTACCAATGCATAAAATGCATGGAGAAGTCATTTCGAATGACTGGTCCTCAGTGTTGTGAGAACGATGACTGGTTAAAATTTTTGGTGGTTTCTTGTTCAGTCCATAGGCCTACATCATGTGGCAAACCGGTGAGCATGTGGCTCTATTAGTATAGGAGATACCTGAAAACATATCACACTTTTCATCATAGTGCTTTTACCAATGCATAAAATGCATGGAGAAGTCATTTCGAATGACTGGTCCTCAGTGTTGTGAGAACGATGACTGGTTAAAATTTTTGGTGGTTTCTTGTTCAGTCCATAGGCCTACATCATGTGGCAAACCGGTGAGCATGTGGCTCTATTAGTATAGGAGATACCTGAAAACATATCACACTTTTCATCATAGTGCTTTTACCAATGCATAAAATGCATGGAGAAGTCATTTCGAATGACTGGTCCTCAGTGTTCTGAGAACGATGACTGGTTAAAATTTTTGGTGGTTTCTTGTTCAGTCCATAGGCCTACATCATGTGGCAAACCGGTGAGCATGTGGCTCTATTAGTATAGGAGATACCTGAAAACATATCACACTTTTCATCATAGTGCTTTTACCAATGCATAAAATGCATGAAGTCATTTCGAATGACTGGTCCTCAGTGTTGTGAGAACGATGACTGGTTAAAATTTTTGGTGGTTTCTTGTTCAGTCCATAGGCCTACATCATGTGGCAAACCGGTGAGCATGTGGCTCTATTAGTATAGGAGATACCTGAAAACATATCACACTTTTCATCATAGTGCTTTTACCAATGCATAAAATGCATGGAGAAGTCATTTCGAATGACTGGTCCTCAGTGTTGTGAGAACGATGACTGGTTAAAATTTTTGGTGGTTTCTTGTTCAGTCCATAGGCCTACATCATGTGGCAAACCGGTGAGCATGTGGCTCTATTAGTATAGGAGATACCTAAAAACATCACACTTTTCATCATAGTGCTTTTACCAATGCATAAAATGCATGGAGAAGTCATTTCGAATGACTGGTCCTCAGTGTTGTGAGGACGATGACTGGTTAAAATTTTTGGTGGTTTCTTGTTCAGTCCATAGGCCTACATCATGTGGCAAACCGGTGAGCATGTGGCTCTATTAGTATAGGAGATACCTGAAAACATATCACACTTTTCATCATAGTGCTTTTACCAATGCATAAAATGCATGGAGAAGTCATTTCGAATGACTGGTCCTCAGTGTTGTGAGAACGATGACTGGTTAAAATTTTTGGTGGTTTCTTGTTCAGTCCATAGGCCTACATCATGTGGCAAACCGGTGAGCATGTGGCTCTATTAGTATAGGAGATACCTGAAAACATATCACACTTTTCATCATAGTGCTTTTACCAATGCATAAAATGCATGGAGAAGTCATTTCGAATGACTGGTCCTCAGTGTTGTGAGAACGATGACTGGTTAAAATTTTTGGTGGTTTCTTGTTCAGTCCATAGGCCTACATCATGTGGCAAACCGGTGAGCATGTGGCTCTATTAGTATAGGAGATACCTGAAAACATATCACACTTTTCATCATAGTGCTTTTACCAATGCATAAAATGCATGGAGAAGTCATTTCGAATGACTGGTCCTCAGTGTTGTGAGAACGATGACTGGTTAAAATTTTTGGTGGTTTCTTGTTCAGTCCATAGGCCTACATCATGTGGCAAACCAGTGAGCATGTGGCTCTATTAGTATAGGAGATACCTGAAAACATATCACACTTTTCATCATAGTGCTTTTACCAATGCATAAAATGCATGGAGAAGTCATTTTGAATGACTGGTCCTCAGTGTTGTGAGAACGATGACTGGTTAAAATTTTTGGTGGTTTCTTGTTCAGTCCATAGGCCTACATCATGTGGCAAACTGGTGAGCATGTGGCTCTATTAGTATAGGAGATACCTGAAAACATATCACACTTTTCATCATAGTGCTTTTACCAATGCATAAAATGCATGGAGAAGTCATTTCGAATGACTGGTCCTCAGTGTTGTGAGAACAATGACTGGTTAAAATTTTTGGTGGTTTCTTGTTCAGTCCATAGGCCTACATCATGTGGCAAACCGGTGAGCATGTGGCTCTATTAGTATAGGAGATACCTGAAAACATATCACACTTTTCATCATAGTGCTTTTACCAATGCATAAAATGCATGGAGAAGTCATTTCGAATGACTGGTCCTCAGTGTTGTGAGAACGATGACTGGTTAAAATTTTTGGTGGTTTCTTGTTCAGTCCATAGGCCTAAATCATGTGGCAAACCGGTGAGCATGTGGCTCTATTAGTATAGGAGATACCTGAAAACATATCACACTTTTCATCATAGTGCTTTTACCAATGCATAAAATGCATGGAGAAGTCATTTCGAATGACTGGTCCTCAGTGTTGTGAGAACAATGACTGGTTAAAATTTTTGGTGGTTTCTTGTTCAGTCCATAGGCCTACATCATGTGGCAAACCGGTGAGCATGTGGCTCTATTAGTATAGGAGATACCTGAAAACATATCACACTTTTCATCATAGTGCTTTTACCAATGCATAAAATGCATGGAGAAGTCATTTCGAATGACTGGTCCTCAGTGTTGTGAGAACGATGACTGGTTAAAATTTTTGGTGGTTTCTTGTTCAGTCCATAGGCCTACATCATGTGGCAAACCGGTGAGCATATGGCTCTATTAGTATAGGAGATACCTGAAAACATATCACACTTTTCATCATAGTGCTTTTACCAATGCATAAAATGCATGGAGAAGTCATTTCGAATGACTGGTCCTCAGTATTGTAAGAACGATGACTGGTTAAAATTTTTGGTGGTTTCTTGTTCAGTCCATAGGCCTACATCATGTGGCAAACCGGTGAGCATGTGGCTCTATTAGTATAGGAGATACCTGAAAACATATTACACTTTTCATCATAGTGCTTTTACCAATGCATAAAATGCATGGAGAAGTCATTTCGAATGACTGGTCCTCAGAGTTGTGAGAACGATGACTGGTTAAAATTTTTGGTGGTTTCTTGTTCAGTCCATAGGCCTACATCATGTGGCAAACCGGTGAGCATGTGGCTCTATTAGTATAGGAGATACCTGAAAACATATCACACTTTTCATCATAGTGCTTTTACCAATGCATAAAATGCATGGAGAAGTCATTTCGAATGACTGGTCCTCAGTGTTGTGAGAACGATGACTGGTTAAAATTTTTGGTGGTTTCTTGTTCAGTCCATAGGCCTACATCATGTGGCAAACCGGTGAGCATGTGGCTCTATTAGTATAGGAGATACCTGAAAACATATCACACTTTTCATCATAGTGCTTTTACCAATGCATAAAATGCATGGAGAAGTCATTTCGAATGACTGGTCCTCAGTGTTGTGAGAACGATGACTGGTTAAAATTTTTGGTGGTTTCTTGTTCAGTCCATAGGCCTATCATTCCCCCCCCAATAATATATAATTACCAACCCCCCCCCCACCAACACAATGTGGCTCTTTTTTAGGAGATACCTGAAAACATATCACACTTTTCATCATAGTGCTTTTACCAATGCATAAAATGCATGGAGAAGTCATTTCGAATGACTGGTCCTCAGTGTTGTGAGAACGATGACTGGTTAAAATTTTTGGTGGTTTCTTGTTCAGTCCATAGGCCTACATCATGTGGCAAACCGGTGAGCATGTGGCTCTATTAGTATAGGAGATACCTGAAAACATATCACACTTTTCATCATAGTGCTTTTACCAATGCATAAAATGCATGGAGAAGTCATTTCGAATGACTGGTCCTCAGTGTTGTGAGAACAATGACTGGTTAAAATTTTTGGTGGTTTCTTGTTCAGTCCATAGGCCTACATCATGTGGCAAACCGGTGAGCATGTGGCTCTATTAGTATAGGAGATACCTGAAAACATATTACACTTTTCATCATAGTGCTTTTACCAATGCATAAAATGCATGGAGAAGTCATTTCGAATGACTGGTCCTCAGAGTTGTGAGAACGATGACTGGTTAAAATTTTTGGTGGTTTCTTGTTCAGTCCATAGGCCTACATCATGTGGCAAACCGGTGAGCATGTGGCTCTATTAGTATAGGAGATACCTGAAAACATATCACACTTTTCATCATAGTGCTTTTACCAATGCATAAAATGCATGGAGAAGTCATTTCGAATGACTGGTCCTCAGTGTTGTGAGAACGATGACTGGTTAAAATTTTTGGTGGTTTCTTGTTCAGTCCATAGGCCTACATCATGTGGCAAACCGGTGAGCATGTGGCTCTATTAGTATAGGAGATACCTGAAAACATATCACACTTTTCATCATAGTGCTTTTACCAATGCATAAAATGCATGGAGAAGTCATTTCGAATGACTGGTCCTCAGTGTTGTGAGAACGATGACTGGTTAAAATTTTTGGTGGTTTCTTGTTCAGTCCATAGGCCTACATCATGTGACAAACCGGTGAGCATGTGGCTCTATTAGTATAGGAGATACCTGAAAACATATCACACTTTTCATCATAGTGCTTTTACCAATGCATAAAATGCATGGAGAAGTCATTTCGAATGACTGGTCCTCAGTGTTGTGAGAACGATGACTGGTTAAAATTTTTGGTGGTTTCTTGTTCAGTCCATAGGCCTACATCATGTGGCAAACCGGTGAGCATGTGGCTCTATTAGTATAGGAGATACCTGAAAACATATCACACTTTTCATCATAGTGCTTTTACCAATGCATAAAATGCATGGAGAAGTCATTTCGAATGACTGGTCCTCAGTGTTGTGAGAACGATGACTGGTTAAAATTTTTGGTGGTTTCTTGTTCAGTCCATAGGCCTACATCATGTGGCAAACCGGTGAGCATGTGGCTCTATTAGTATAGGAGATACCTGAAAACATATCACACTTTTCATCATAGTGCTTTTACCAATGCATAAAATGCATGGAGAAGTCATTTCGAATGACTGGTCCTCAGTGTTGTGAGAACGATGACTGGTTAAAATTTTTGGTGGTTTCTTGTTCAGTCCATAGGCCTACATCATGTGGCAAACCGGTGAGCATGTGGCTCTATTAGTATAGGAGATACCTAAAAACATATCACACTTTTCATCATAGTGCTTTTACCAATGCATAAAATGCATGGAGAAGTCATTTCGAATGACTGGTCCTCAGTGTTGTGAGGACGATGACTGGTTAAAATTTTTGGTGGTTTCTTGTTCAGTCCATAGGCCTACATCATGTGGCAAACCGGTGAGCATGTGGCTCTATTAGTATAGGAGATACCTGAAAACATATCACACTTTTCATCATAGTGCTTTTACCAATGCATAAAATGCATGGAGAAGTCATTTCGAATGACTGGTCCTCAGTGTTGTGAGAACGATGACTGGTTAAAATTTTTGGTGGTTTCTTGTTCAGTCCATAGGCCTACATCATGTGGCAAACCGGTGAGCATGTGGCTCTATTAGTATAGGAGATACCTGAAAACATATCACACTTTTCATCATAGTACTTTTACCAATGCATAAAATGCATGGAGAAGTCATTTCGAATGACTGGTCCTCAGTGTTGTGAGAACGATGACTGGTTAAAATTTTTGGTGGTTTCTTGTTCAGTCCATAGGCCTACATCATGTGGCAAACCGGTGAGCATGTGGCTCTATTAGTATAGGAGATACCTGAAAACATATCACACTTTTCATCATAGTGCATTTACCAATGCATAAAATGCATGGAGAAGTCATTTCGAATGACTGGTCCTCAGTGTTGTGAGAACGATGACTGGTTAAAATTTTTGGTGGTTTCTTGTTCAGTCCATAGGCCTACATCATGTGGCAAACCGGTGAGCATGTGGCTCTATTAGTATAGGAGATACCTGAAAACATATCACACTTTTCATCATAGTACTTTTACCAATGCATAAAATGCATGGAGAAGTCATTTCGAATGACTGGTCCTCAGTGTTGTGAGAACGATGACTGGTTAAAATTTTTGGTGGTTTCTTGTTCAGTCCATAGGCCTACATCATGTGGCAAACCGGTGAGCATGTGGCTCTATTAGTATAGGAGATACCTGAAAACATATCACACTTTTCATCATAGTGCTTTTACCAATGCATAAAATGCATGGAGAAGTCATTTCGAATGACTGGTCCTCAGTGTTGTGAGAACGATGACTGGTTAAAATTTTTGGTGGTTTCTTGTTCAGTCCATAGGCCTACATCATGTGGCAAACCGGTGAGCATGTGGCTCTATTAGTATAGGAGATACCTGAAAACATATCACACTTTTCATCATAGTGCTTTTACCAATGCATAAAATGCATGGAGAAGTCATTTCGAATGACTGGTCCTCAGTGTTGTGAGAACGATGACTGGTTAAAATTTTTGGTGGTTTCTCGTTCAGTCCATAGGACTACATCATGTGGCAAACCAGTGAGCATGTGGCTCTATTAGTATAGGAGATACCTGAAAACATATCACACTTTTCATCATAGTGCTTTTACCAATGCATAAAATGCATGGAGAAGTCATTTTGAATGACTGGTCCTCAGTGTTGTAAGAACGATGACTGGTTAAAATTTTTGGTGGTTTCTTGTTCAGTCCATAGGCCTACATCATGTGGCAAACCGGTGAGCATGTGGCTCTATTAGTATAGGAGATACCTGAAAACATATCACACTTTTCATCATAGTGCTTTTACCAATGCATAAAATGCATGGAGAAGTCATTTCGAATGACTGGTCCTCAGTGTTGTGAGAACGATGACTGGTTAAAATTTTTGGTGGTTTCTTGTTTAGTCCATAGGCCTACATCATGTGGCAAACCGGTGAGCATGTGGCTCTATTAGTATAGGAGATACCTGAAAACATATCACACTTTTCATCATAGTGCTTTTACCAATGCATAAAATGCATGGAGAAGTCATTTCGAATGACTGGTCCTCAGTGTTGTGAGAACGATGACTGGTTAAAATTTTTGGTGGTTTCTTGTTCAGTCCATAGGCCTACATCATGTGGCAAACCGGTGAGCATGTGGCTCTATTAGTATAGGAGATACCTGAAAACATATCACACTTTTCATCATAGTGCTTTTACCAATGCATAAAATGCATGGAGAAGTCATTTCGAATGACTGGTCCTCAGTGTTGTGAGAACGATGACTGGTTAAAATTTTTGGTGGTTTCTTGTTCAGTCCATAGGCTTACATCATGTGGCAAACCGGTGAGCATGTGGCTCTATTAGTATAGGAGATACCTGAAAACATATCACACTTTTCATCATAGTGCTTTTACCAATGCATAAAATGCATGGAGAAGTCATTTTGAATGACTGGTCCTCAGTGTTGTAAGAACGATGACTGGTTAAAATTTTTGGTGGTTTCTTGTTCAGTCCATAGGCCTACATCATGTGGCAAACCGGTGAGCATGTGGCTCTATTAGTATAGGAGATACCTGAAAACATATCACACTTTTCATCATAGTGCTTTTACCAATGCATAAAATGCATGGAGAAGTCATTTCGAATGACTGGTCCTCAGTGTTGTGAGAACGATGACTGGTTAAAATTTTTGGTGGTTTCTTGTTCAGTCCATAGGCCTACATCATGTGGCAAACCGGTGAGCATGTGGCTCTATTAGTATAGGAGATACCTGAAAACATATCACACTTTTCATCATAGTGCTTTTACCAATGCATAAAATGCATGGAGAAGTCATTTCGAATGACTGGTCCTCAGTGTTGTGAGAACGATGACTGGTTAAAATTTTTGGTGGTTTCTTGTTCAGTCCATAGGCCTACATCATGTGGCAAACCGGTGAGCATGTGGCTCTATTAGTATAGGAGATACCTGAAAACATATCACACTTTTCATCATAGTGCTTTTACCAATGCATAAAATGCATGGAGAAGTCATTTCGAATGACTGGTCCTCAGTGTTGTGAGAACGATGACTGGTTAAAATTTTTGGTGGTTTCTTGTTCAGTCCATAGGCCTACATCATGTGGCAAACCGGTGAGCATGTGGCTCTATTAGTATAGGAAATACCTGAAAACATATCACACTTTTCATCATAGTGCTTTTACCAATGCATAAAATGCATGGAGAGGTCATTTCGAATGACTGGTCCTCAGTGTTGTGAGAACGATGACTGGTTAAAATTTTTGGTGGTTTCTTGTTCAGTCCATAGGCCTACATCATGTGGCAAACCGGTGAGCATGTGGCTCTATTAGTATAGGAGATACCTGAAAACATATCACACTTTTCATCATAGTGCTTTTACCAATGCATAAAATGCATGGAGAGGTCATTTCGAATGACTGGTCCTCAGTGTTGTGAGAACGATGACTGGTTAAAATTTTTGGTGGTTTCTTGTTCAGTCCATAGGCCTACATCATGTGGCAAACCGGTGAGCATGTGGCTCTATTAGTATAGGAGATACCTGAAAACATATCACACTTTTCATCATAGTGCTTTTACCAATGCATAAAATGCATGGAGAAGTCATTTCGAATGACTGGTCCTCAGTGTTGTGAGAACGATGACTGGTTAAAATTTTTGGTGGTTTCTTGTTCAGTCCATAGGCCTACAGCATGTGGCAAACCGGTGAGCATGTGGCTCTATTAGTATAGGAGATACCTGAAAACATATCACACTTTTCATCATAGTGCTTTTACCAATGCATAAAATGCATGGAGAAGTCATTTCGAATGACTGGTCCTCAGTGTTGTGAGAACGATGACTGGTTAAAATTTTTGGTGGTTTCTTGTTCAGTCCATAGGCCTACATCATGTGGCAAACCGGTGAGCATGTGGCTCTATTAGTATAGGAGATACCTGAAAACATATCACACTTTTCATCATAGTACTTTTACCAATGCATAAAATGCATGGAGAAGTCATTTCGAATGACTGGTCCTCAGTGTTGTGAGAACGATGACTGGTTAAAATTTTTGGTGGTTTCTTGTTCAGTCCATAGGCCTACATCATGTGGCAAACCGGTGAGCATGTGGCTCTATTAGTATAGGAGATACCTGAAAACATATCACACTTTTCATCATAGTGCATTTACCAATGCATAAAATGCATGGAGAAGTCATTTCGAATGACTGGTCCTCAGTGTTGTGAGAACGATGACTGGTTAAAATTTTTGGTGGTTTCTTGTTCAGTCCATAGGCCTACATCATGTGGCAAACCGGTGAGCATGTGGCTCTATTAGTATAGGAGATACCTGAAAACATATCACACTTTTCATCATAGTACTTTTACCAATGCATAAAATGCATGGAGAAGTCATTTCGAATGACTGGTCCTCAGTGTTGTGAGAACGATGACTGGTTAAAATTTTTGGTGGTTTCTTGTTCAGTCCATAGGCCTACATCATGTGGCAAACCGGTGAGCATGTGGCTCTATTAGTATAGGAGATACCTGAAAACATATCACACTTTTCATCATAGTGCTTTTACCAATGCATAAAATGCATGGAGAAGTCATTTCGAATGACTGGTCCTCAGTGTTGTGAGAACGATGACTGGTTAAAATTTTTGGTGGTTTCTTGTTCAGTCCATAGGCCTACATCATGTGGCAAACCGGTGAGCATGTGGCTCTATTAGTATAGGAGATACCTGAAAACATATCACACTTTTCATCATAGTGCTTTTACCAATGCATAAAATGCATGGAGAAGTCATTTCGAATGACTGGTCCTCAGTGTTGTGAGAACGATGACTGGTTAAAATTTTTGGTGGTTTCTCGTTCAGTCCATAGGACTACATCATGTGGCAAACCAGTGAGCATGTGGCTCTATTAGTATAGGAGATACCTGAAAACATATCACACTTTTCATCATAGTGCTTTTACCAATGCATAAAATGCATGGAGAAGTCATTTTGAATGACTGGTCCTCAGTGTTGTAAGAACGATGACTGGTTAAAATTTTTGGTGGTTTCTTGTTCAGTCCATAGGCCTACATCATGTGGCAAACCGGTGAGCATGTGGCTCTATTAGTATAGGAGATACCTGAAAACATATCACACTTTTCATCATAGTGCTTTTACCAATGCATAAAATGCATGGAGAAGTCATTTCGAATGACTGGTCCTCAGTGTTGTGAGAACGATGACTGGTTAAAATTTTTGGTGGTTTCTTGTTCAGTCCATAGGCCTACATCATGTGGCAAACCGGTGAGCATGTGGCTCTATTAGTATAGGAGATACCTGAAAACATATCACACTTTTCATCATAGTGCTTTTACCAATGCATAAAATGCATGGAGAAGTCATTTCGAATGACTGGTCCTCAGTGTTGTGAGAACGATGACTGGTTAAAATTTTTGGTGGTTTCTTGTTCAGTCCATAGGCCTACATCATGTGGCAAACCGGTGAGCATGTGGCTCTATTAGTATAGGAGATACCTGAAAACATATCACACTTTTCATCATAGTGCTTTTACCAATGCATAAAATGCATGGAGAAGTCATTTCGAATGACTGGTCCTCAGTGTTGTGAGAACGATGACTGGTTAAAATTTTTGGTGGTTTCTTGTTCAGTCCATAGGCTTACATCATGTGGCAAACCGGTGAGCATGTGGCTCTATTAGTATAGGAGATACCTGAAAACATATCACACTTTTCATCATAGTGCTTTTACCAATGCATAAAATGCATGGAGAAGTCATTTTGAATGACTGGTCCTCAGTGTTGTAAGAACGATGACTGGTTAAAATTTTTGGTGGTTTCTTGTTCAGTCCATAGGCCTACATCATGTGGCAAACCGGTGAGCATGTGGCTCTATTAGTATAGGAGATACCTGAAAACATATCACACTTTTCATCATAGTGCTTTTACCAATGCATAAAATGCATGGAGAAGTCATTTCGAATGACTGGTCCTCAGTGTTGTGAGAACGATGACTGGTTAAAATTTTTGGTGGTTTCTTGTTCAGTCCATAGGCCTACATCATGTGGCAAACCGGTGAGCATGTGGCTCTATTAGTATAGGAGATACCTGAAAACATATCACACTTTTCATCATAGTGCTTTTACCAATGCATAAAATGCATGGAGAAGTCATTTCGAATGACTGGTCCTCAGTGTTGTGAGAACGATGACTGGTTAAAATTTTTGGTGGTTTCTTGTTCAGTCCATAGGCCTACATCATGTGGCAAACCGGTGAGCATGTGGCTCTATTAGTATAGGAGATACCTGAAAACATATCACACTTTTCATCATAGTGCTTTTACCAATGCATAAAATGCATGGAGAAGTCATTTCGAATGACTGGTCCTCAGTGTTGTGAGAACGATGACTGGTTAAAATTTTTGGTGGTTTCTTGTTCAGTCCATAGGCCTACATCATGTGGCAAACCGGTGAGCATGTGGCTCTATTAGTATAGGAAATACCTGAAAACATATCACACTTTTCATCATAGTGCTTTTACCAATGCATAAAATGCATGGAGAGGTCATTTCGAATGACTGGTCCTCAGTGTTGTGAGAACGATGACTGGTTAAAATTTTTGGTGGTTTCTTGTTCAGTCCATAGGCCTACATCATGTGGCAAACCGGTGAGCATGTGGCTCTATTAGTATAGGAGATACCTGAAAACATATCACACTTTTCATCATAGTGCTTTTACCAATGCATAAAATGCATGGAGAGGTCATTTCGAATGACTGGTCCTCAGTGTTGTGAGAACGATGACTGGTTAAAATTTTTGGTGGTTTCTTGTTCAGTCCATAGGCCTACATCATGTGGCAAACCGGTGAGCATGTGGCTCTATTAGTATAGGAGATACCTGAAAACATATCACACTTTTCATCATAGTGCTTTTACCAATGCATAAAATGCATGGAGAAGTCATTTCGAATGACTGGTCCTCAGTGTTGTGAGAACGATGACTGGTTAAAATTTTTGGTGGTTTCTTGTTCAGTCCATAGGCCTACAGCATGTGGCAAACCGGTGAGCATGTGGCTCTATTAGTATAGGAGATACCTGAAAACATATCACACTTTTCATCATAGTGCTTTTACCAATGCATAAAATGCATGGAGAAGTCATTTCGAATGACTGGTCCTCAGTGTTGTGAGAACGATGACTGGTTAAAATTTTTGGTGGTTTCTTGTTCAGTCCATAGGCCTACATCATGTGGCAAACCGGTGAGCATGTGGCTCTATTAGTATAGGAGATACTTGAAAACATATCACACTTTTCATCATAGTGCTTTTACCAATGCATAAAATGCATGGAGAAGTCATTTCGAATGACTGGTCCTCAGTGTTGTGAGAACGATGACTGGTTAAAATTTTTGGTGGTTTCTTGTTCAGTCCATAGGCCTACATCATGTGGCAAACCGGTGAGCATGTGGCTCTATTAGTATAGGAGATACCTGAAAACATATTACACTTTTCATCATAGTGCTTTTACCAATGCATAAAATGCATGGAGAAGTCATTTCGAATGACTGGTCCTCAGTGTTGTGAGAACGATGACTGGTTAAAATTTTTGGTGGTTTCTTGTTCAGTCCATAGGCCTACATCATGTGGCAAACCGGTGAGCATGTGGCTCTATTAGTATAGGAGATACCTGAAAACATATCACACTTTTCATCATAGTGCTTTTACCAATGCATAAAATGCATGGAGAAGTCATTTCGAATGACTGGTCCTCAGTGTTGTGAGAACGATGACTGGTTAAAATTTTTGGTGGTTTCTTGTTCAGTCCATAGGCCTACATCATGTGGCAAACCGGTGAGCATGTGGCTCTATTAGTATAGGAGATACCTGAAAACATATCACACTTTTCATCATAGTGCTTTTACCAATGCATAAAATGCATGGAGAAGTCATTTCGAATGACTGGTCCTCAGTGTTGTGAGAACGATGACTGGTTAAAATTTTTGGTGGTTTCTTGTTCAGTCCATAGGCCTACATCATGTGGCAAACCGGTGAGCATGTGGCTCTATTAGTATAGGAGATACCTGAAAACATATCACACTTTTCATCATAGTGCTTTTACTAATGCATAAAATGCATGGAGAAGTCATTTCGAATGACTGGTCCTCAGTGTTGTGAGGACGATGACTGGTTAAAATTTTTGGTGGTTTCTTGTTCAGTCCATAGGCCTACATCATGTGGCAAACCGGTGAGCATGTGGCTCTATTAGTATAGGAGATACCTGAAAACATATCACACTTTTCATCATAGTGCTTTTACCAATGCATAAAATGCATGGAGAAGTCATTTCGAATGACTGGTCCTCAGTGTTGTGAGAACGATGACTGGTTAAAATTTTTGGTGGTTTCTTGTTCAGTCCATAGGCCTACATCATGTGGCAAACCGGTGAGCATGTGGCTCTATTAGTATAGGAGATACCTGAAAACATATCACACTTTTCATCATAGTGCTTTTACCAATGCATAAAATGCATGGAGAAGTCATTTCGAATGACTGGTCCTCAGTGTTGTGAGAACGATGACTGGTTAAAATTTTTGGTGGTTTCTTGTTCAGTCCATAGGCCTACATCATGTGGCAAACCGGTGAGCATGTGGCTCTATTAGTATAGGAGATACCTGAAAACATATCACACTTTTCATCATAGTGCTTTTACCAATGCATAAAATGCATGGAGAAGTCATTTCGAATGACTGGTCCTCAGTGTTGTGAGAACGATGACTGGTTAAAATTTTTGGTGGTTTCTTGTTCAGTCCATAGGCCTACATCATGTGGCAAACCGGTGAGCATGTGGCTCTATTAGTATAGGAGATACCTGAAAACATATCACACTTTTCATCATAGTGCTTTTACCAATGCATAAAATGCATGGAGAAGTCATTTCGGATGACTGGTCCTCAGTGTTGTGAGAACGATGACTGGTTAAAATTTTTGGTGGTTTCTTGTTCAGTCCATAGGCCTACATCATGTGGCAAACCGGTGAGCATGTGGCTCTATTAGTATAGGAGATACCTGAAAACATATTACACTTTTCATCATAGTGCTTTTACCAATGCATAAAATGCATGGAGAAGTCATTTCGAATGACTGGTCCTCAGAGTTGTGAGAACGATGACTGGTTAAAATTTTTGGTGGTTTCTTGTTCAGTCCATAGGCCTACATCATGTGGCAAACCGGTGAGCATGTGGCTCTATTAGTATAGGAGATACCTGAAAACATATCACACTTTTCATCATAGTGCTTTTACCAATGCATAAAATGCATGGAGAAGTCATTTCGAATGACTGGTCCTCAGTGTTGTGAGAACGATGACTGGTTAAAATTTTTGGTGGTTTCTTGTTCAGTCCATAGGCCTACATCATGTGGCAAACCGGTGAGCATGTGGCTCTATTAGTATAGGAGATACCTAAAAAAATATCACACTTTTCATCATAGTGCTTTTACCAATGCATAAAATGCATGGAGAAGTCATTTCGAATGACTGGTCCTCAGTGTTGTGAGGACGATGACTGGTTAAAATTTTTGGTGGTTTCTTGTTCAGTCCATAGGCCTACATCATGTGGCAAACCGGTGAGCATGTGGCTGTATTAGTATAGGAGATACCTGAAAACATATCACACTTTTCATCATAGTGCTTTTACCAATGCATAAAATGCATGGAGAATTCATTTCGAATGACTGGTCCTCAGTGTTGTGAGAACGATGACTGGTTAAAATTTTTGGTGGTTTCTTGTTCAGTCCATAGGCCTACATCATGTGGCAAACCGGTGAGCATGTGGCTCTATTAGTATAGGAGATACCTGAAAACATATCACACTTTTCATCATAGTGCTTTTACCAATGCATAAAATGCATGGAGAAGTCATTTCGAATGACTGGTCCTCAGTGTTGTGAGAACGATGACTGGTTAAAATTTTTGGTGGTTTCTTGTTCAGTCCATAGGCCTACATCATGTGGCAAACCGGTGAGCATGTGGCTCTATTAGTATAGGAGATACTTGAAAACATATCACACTTTTCATCATAGTGCTTTTACCAATGCATAAAATGCATGGAGAAGTCATTTCGAATGACTGGTCCTCAGTGTTGTGAGAACGATGACTGGTTAAAATTTTTGGTGGTTTCTTGTTCAGTCCATAGGCCTACATCATGTGGCAAACCGGTGAGCATGTGGCTCTATTAGTATAGGAGATACCTGAAAACATATTACACTTTTCATCATAGTGCTTTTACCAATGCATAAAATGCATGGAGAAGTCATTTCGAATGACTGGTCCTCAGTGTTGTGAGAACGATGACTGGTTAAAATTTTTGGTGGTTTCTTGTTCAGTCCATAGGCCTACATCATGTGGCAAACCGGTGAGCATGTGGCTCTATTAGTATAGGAGATACCTGAAAACATATCACACTTTTCATCATAGTGCTTTTACCAATGCATAAAATGCATGGAGAAGTCATTTCGAATGACTGGTCCTCAGTGTTGTGAGAACGATGACTGGTTAAAATTTTTGGTGGTTTCTTGTTCAGTCCATAGGCCTACATCATGTGGCAAACCGGTGAGCATGTGGCTCTATTAGTATAGGAGATACCTGAAAACATATCACACTTTTCATCATAGTGCTTTTACCAATGCATAAAATGCATGGAGAAGTCATTTCGAATGACTGGTCCTCAGTGTTGTGAGAACGATGACTGGTTAAAATTTTTGGTGGTTTCTTGTTCAGTCCATAGGCCTACATCATGTGGCAAACCGGTGAGCATGTGGCTCTATTAGTATAGGAGATACCTGAAAACATATCACACTTTTCATCATAGTGCTTTTACTAATGCATAAAATGCATGGAGAAGTCATTTCGAATGACTGGTCCTCAGTGTTGTGAGGACGATGACTGGTTAAAATTTTTGGTGGTTTCTTGTTCAGTCCATAGGCCTACATCATGTGGCAAACCGGTGAGCATGTGGCTCTATTAGTATAGGAGATACCTGAAAACATATCACACTTTTCATCATAGTGCTTTTACCAATGCATAAAATGCATGGAGAAGTCATTTCGAATGACTGGTCCTCAGTGTTGTGAGAACGATGACTGGTTAAAATTTTTGGTGGTTTCTTGTTCAGTCCATAGGCCTACATCATGTGGCAAACCGGTGAGCATGTGGCTCTATTAGTATAGGAGATACCTGAAAACATATCACACTTTTCATCATAGTGCTTTTACCAATGCATAAAATGCATGGAGAAGTCATTTCGAATGACTGGTCCTCAGTGTTGTGAGAACGATGACTGGTTAAAATTTTTGGTGGTTTCTTGTTCAGTCCATAGGCCTACATCATGTGGCAAACCGGTGAGCATGTGGCTCTATTAGTATAGGAGATACCTGAAAACATATCACACTTTTCATCATAGTGCTTTTACCAATGCATAAAATGCATGGAGAAGTCATTTCGAATGACTGGTCCTCAGTGTTGTGAGAACGATGACTGGTTAAAATTTTTGGTGGTTTCTTGTTCAGTCCATAGGCCTACATCATGTGGCAAACCGGTGAGCATGTGGCTCTATTAGTATAGGAGATACCTGAAAACATATCACACTTTTCATCATAGTGCTTTTACCAATGCATAAAATGCATGGAGAAGTCATTTCGGATGACTGGTCCTCAGTGTTGTGAGAACGATGACTGGTTAAAATTTTTGGTGGTTTCTTGTTCAGTCCATAGGCCTACATCATGTGGCAAACCGGTGAGCATGTGGCTCTATTAGTATAGGAGATACCTGAAAACATATTACACTTTTCATCATAGTGCTTTTACCAATGCATAAAATGCATGGAGAAGTCATTTCGAATGACTGGTCCTCAGAGTTGTGAGAACGATGACTGGTTAAAATTTTTGGTGGTTTCTTGTTCAGTCCATAGGCCTACATCATGTGGCAAACCGGTGAGCATGTGGCTCTATTAGTATAGGAGATACCTGAAAACATATCACACTTTTCATCATAGTGCTTTTACCAATGCATAAAATGCATGGAGAAGTCATTTCGAATGACTGGTCCTCAGTGTTGTGAGAACGATGACTGGTTAAAATTTTTGGTGGTTTCTTGTTCAGTCCATAGGCCTACATCATGTGGCAAACCGGTGAGCATGTGGCTCTATTAGTATAGGAGATACCTAAAAAAATATCACACTTTTCATCATAGTGCTTTTACCAATGCATAAAATGCATGGAGAAGTCATTTCGAATGACTGGTCCTCAGTGTTGTGAGGACGATGACTGGTTAAAATTTTTGGTGGTTTCTTGTTCAGTCCATAGGCCTACATCATGTGGCAAACCGGTGAGCATGTGGCTGTATTAGTATAGGAGATACCTGAAAACATATCACACTTTTCATCATAGTGCTTTTACCAATGCATAAAATGCATGGAGAAGTCATTTCGAATGACTGGTCCTCAGTGTTGTGAGAACGATGACTGGTTAAAATTTTTGGTGGTTTCTTGTTCAGTCCATAGGCCTACATCATGTGGCAAACCGGTGAGCATGTGGCTCTATTAGTATAGGAGATACCTGAAAACATATCACACTTTTCATCATAGTGCTTTTACCAATGCATAAAATGCATGGAGAAGTCATTTCGAATGACTGGTCCTCAGTGTTGTGAGAACGATGACTGGTTAAAATTTTTGGTGGTTTCTTGTTCAGTCCATAGGCCTACATCATGTGGCAAACCGGTGAGCATGTGGCTCTATTAGTATAGGAGATACCTGAAAACATATCACACTTTTCATCATAGTGCTTTTACCAATGCATAAAATGCATGGAGAAGTCATTTCGAATGACTGGTCCTTAGTGTTGTGAGAACGATGACTGGTTAAAATTTTTGGTGGTTTCTTGTTCAGTCCATAGGCCTACATCATGTGGCAAACCGGTGAGCATGTGGCTCTATTAGTATAGGAGATACCTGAAAACATATCACACTTTTCATCATAGTGCTTTTACCAATGCATAAAATGCATGGAGAAGTCATTTCGAATGACTGGTCCTTAGTGTTGTGAGAACGATGACTGGTTAAAATTTTTGGTGGTTTCTTGTTCAGTCCATAGGCCTACATCATGTGGCAAACCGGTGAGCATGTGGCTCTATTAGTATAGGAAATACCTAAAAACATATCACACTTTTCATCATAGTGCTTTTACCAATGCATAAAATGCATGGAGAGGTCATTTCGAATGACTGGTCCTCAGTGTTGTGAGAACGATGACTGGTTAAAATTTTTGGTGGTTTCTTGTTCAGTCCATAGGCCTACATCATGTGGCAAACCGGTGAGCATGTGGCTCTATTAGTATAGGAGATACCTGAAAACATATCACACTTTTCATCATAGTGCTTTTACCAATGCATAAAATGCATGGAGAGGTCATTTCGAATGACTGGTCCTCAGTGTTGTGAGAACGATGACTGGTTAAAATTTTTGGTGGTTTCTTGTTCAGTCCATAGGCCTACATCATGTGGCAAACCGGTGAGCATGTGGCTCTATTAGTATAGGAGATACCTGAAAACATATCACACTTTTCATCATAGTGCTTTTACCAATGCATAAAATGCATGGAGAAGTCATTTCGAATGACTGGTCCTCAGTGTTGTGAGAACGATGACTGGTTAAAATTTTTGGTGGTTTCTTGTTCAGTCCATATGCCTACAGCATGTGGCAAACCGGTGAGCATGTGGCTCTATTAGTATAGGAGATACCTGAAAACATATCACACTTTTCATCATAGTGCTTTTACCAATGCATAAAATGCATGGAGAAGTCATTTCGAATGACTGGTCCTCAGTGTTGTGAGAACGATGACTGGTTAAAATTTTTGGTGGTTTCTTGTTCAGTCCATAGGCCTACAGCATGTGGCAAACCGGTGAGCATGTGGCTCTATTAGTATAGGAGATACTTGAAAACATATCACACTTTTCATCATAGTGCTTTTACCAATGCATAACATGCATGGAGAAGTCATTTCGGATGACTGGTCCTCAGTGTTGTGAGAACGATGACTGGTTAAAATTTTTGGTGGTTTCTTGTTCAGTCCATAGGCCTACATCATGTGGCAAACCGGTGAGCATGTGGCTCTATTAGTATAGGAGATACCTGAAAACATATTACACTTTTCATCATAGTGCTTTTACCAATGCATAAAATGCATGGAGAAGTCATTTCGAATGACTGGTCCTCAGTGTTGTGAGAACGATGACTGGTTAAAATTTTTGGTGGTTTCTTGTTCAGTCCATAGGCCTACATCCTGTGGCAAACCGGTGAGCATGTGGCTCTATTAGTATAGGAGATACCTGAAAACATATCACACTTTTCATCATAGTGCTTTTACCAATGCATAAAATGCATGGAGAAGTCATTTCGAATGACTGGTCCTCAGTGTTGTGAGAACGATGACTGGTTAAAATTTTTGGTGGTTTCTTGTTCAGTCCATAGGCCTACATCATGTGGCAAACCGGTGAGCATGTGGCTCTATTAGTTTAGGAGATACCTGAAAACATATCACACTTTTCATCATAGTGCTTTTACCAATGCATAAAATGCATGGAGAAGTCATTTCGAATGACTGGTCCTCAGTGTTGTGAGAACGATGACTGGTTAAAATTTTTGGTGGTTTCTTGTTCAGTCCATAGGCCTACATCATGTGGCAAACCGGTGAGCATGTGGCTCTATTAGTATAGGAGATACCTGAAAACATATCACACTTTTCATCATAGTGCTTTTACCAATGCATAAAATGCATGGAGAAGTCATTTCGAATGACTGGTCCTCAGTGTTGTGAGAACGATGACTGGTTAAAATTTTTGGTGGTTTCTTGTTCAGTCCATAGGCCTACATCATGTGGCAAACCGGTGAGCATGTGGCTCTATTAGTATAGGAGATACCTGAAAACATATCACACTTTTCATCATAGTGCTTTTACCAATGCATAAAATGCATGGAGAAGTCATTTCGAATGACTGGTCCTCAGTGTTGTGAGAACGATGACTGGTTAAAATTTTTGGTGGTTTCTTGTTCAGTCCATAGGCCTACATCATGTGGCAAACCGGTGAGCATGTGGCTCTATTAGTATAGGAGATACCTGAAAACATATCACACTTTTCATCATAGTGCTTTTACCAATGCATAAAATGCATGGAGAAGTCATTTCGAATGACTGGTCCTTAGTGTTGTGAGAACGATGACTGGTTAAAATTTTTGGTGGTTTCTTGTTCAGTCCATAGGCCTACATCATGTGGCAAACCGGTGAGCATGTGGCTCTATTAGTATAGGAAATACCTAAAAACATATCACACTTTTCATCATAGTGCTTTTACCAATGCATAAAATGCATGGAGAGGTCATTTCGAATGACTGGTCCTCAGTGTTGTGAGAACGATGACTGGTTAAAATTTTTGGTGGTTTCTTGTTCAGTCCATAGGCCTACATCATGTGGCAAACCGGTGAGCATGTGGCTCTATTAGTATAGGAGATACCTGAAAACATATCACACTTTTCATCATAGTGCTTTTACCAATGCATAAAATGCATGGAGAGGTCATTTCGAATGACTGGTCCTCAGTGTTGTGAGAACGATGACTGGTTAAAATTTTTGGTGGTTTCTTGTTCAGTCCATAGGCCTACATCATGTGGCAAACCGGTGAGCATGTGGCTCTATTAGTATAGGAGATACCTGAAAACATATCACACTTTTCATCATAGTGCTTTTACCAATGCATAAAATGCATGGAGAAGTCATTTCGAATGACTGGTCCTCAGTGTTGTGAGAACGATGACTGGTTAAAATTTTTGGTGGTTTCTTGTTCAGTCCATAGGCCTACATCATGTGGCAAACCGGTGAGCATGTGGCTCTATTAGTATAGGAGATACCTGAAAACATATCACACTTTTCATCATAGTGCTTTTACCAATGCATAAAATGCATGGAGAAGTCATTTCGAATGACTGGTCCTCAGTGTTGTGAGAACGATGACTGGTTAAAATTTTTGGTGGTTTCTTGTTCAGTCCATAGGCCTACATCATGTGGCAAACCGGTGAGCATGTGGCTCTATTAGTATAGGAGATACCTAAAAACATATCACACTTTTCATCATAGTGCTTTTACCAATGCATAAAATGCATGGAGAAGTCATTTCGAATGACTGGTCCTCAGTGTTGTGAGGACGATGACTGGTTAAAATTTTTGGTGGTTTCTTGTTCAGTCCATAGGCCTACATCATGTGGCAAACCGGTGAGCATGTGGCTGTATTAGTATAGGAGATACCTGAAAACATATCACACTTTTCATCATAGTGCTTTTACCAATGCATAAAATGCATGGAGAAGTCATTTCGAATGACTGGTCCTCAGTGTTGTGAGAACGATGACTGGTTAAAATTTTTGGTGGTTTCTTGTTCAGTCCATAGGCCTACATCATGTGGCAAACCGGTGAGCATGTGGCTCTATTAGTATAGGAGATACCTGAAAACATATCACACTTTTCATCATAGTGCTTTTACCAATGCATAAAATGCATGGAGAAGTCATTTCGAATGACTGGTCCTCAGTGTTGTGAGAACGATGACTGGTTAAAATTTTTGGTGGTTTCTTGTTCAGTCCATAGGCCTACATCATGTGGCAAACCGGTGAGCATGTGGCTCTATTAGTATAGGAGATACCTGAAAACATATCACACTTTTCATCATAGTGCTTTTACCAATGCATAAAATGCATGGAGAAGTCATTTCGAATGACTGGTCCTTAGTGTTGTGAGAACGATGACTGGTTAAAATTTTTGGTGGTTTCTTGTTCAGTCCATAGGCCTACATCATGTGGCAAACCGGTGAGCATGTGGCTCTATTAGTATAGGAAATACCTAAAAACATATCACACTTTTCATCATAGTGCTTTTACCAATGCATAAAATGCATGGAGAAGTCATTTCGAATGACTGGTCCTCAGTGTTGTGAGAACGATGACTGGTTAAAATTTTTGGTGGTTTCTTGTTCAGTCCATAGGCCAACATCATGTGGCAAACCGGTGAGCATGTGGCTCTATTAGTATAGGAGATACTTGAAAACATATCACACTTTTCATCATAGTGCTTTTACCAATGCATAAAATGCATGGAGAAGTCATTTCGAATGACTGGTCCTCAGTGTTGTGAGAACGATGACTGGTTAAAATTTTTGGTGGTTTCTTGTTCAGTCCATAGGCCTACATCATGTGGCAAACCGGTGAGCATGTGGCTCTATTAGTATAGGAGATACCTGAAAACATATTACACTTTTCATCATAGTGCTTTTACCAATGCATAAAATGCATGGAGAAGTCATTTCGAATGACTGGTCCTCAGTGTTGTGAGAACGATGACTGGTTAAAATTTTTGGTGGTTTCTTGTTCAGTCCATAGGCCTACATCATGTGGCAAACCGGTGAGCATGTGGCTCTATTAGTATAGGAGATACCTGAAAACATATCACACTTTTCATCATAGTGCTTTTACCAATGCATAAAATGCATGGAGAAGTCATTTCGAATGACTGGTCCTCAGTGTTGTGAGAACGATGACTGGTTAAAATTTTTGGTGGTTTCTTGTTCAGTCCATAGGCCTACATCATGTGGCAAACCGGTGAGCATGTGGCTCTATTAGTATAGGAGATACCTGAAAACATATCACACTTTTCATCATAGTGCTTTTACCAATGCATAAAATGCATGGAGAAGTCATTTCGAATGACTGGTCCTCAGTGTTGTGAGAACGATGACTGGTTAAAATTTTTGGTGGTTTCTTGTTCAGTCCATAGGCCTACATCATGTGGCAAACCGGTGAGCATGTGGCTCTATTAGTATAGGAGATACCTGAAAACATATCACACTTTTCATCATAGTGCTTTTACTAATGCATAAAATGCATGGAGAAGTCATTTCGAATGACTGGTCCTCAGTGTTGTGAGGACGATGACTGGTTAAAATTTTTGGTGGTTTCTTGTTCAGTCCATAGGCCTACATCATGTGGCAAACCGGTGAGCATGTGGCTCTATTAGTATAGGAGATACCTGAAAACATATCACACTTTTCATCATAGTGCTTTTACCAATGCATAAAATGCATGGAGAAGTCATTTCGAATGACTGGTCCTCAGTGTTGTGAGAACGATGACTGGTTAAAATTTTTGGTGGTTTCTTGTTCAGTCCATAGGCCTACATCATGTGGCAAACCGGTGAGCATGTGGCTCTATTAGTATAGGAGATACCTGAAAACATATCACACTTTTCATCATAGTGCTTTTACCAATGCATAAAATGCATGGAGAAGTCATTTCGAATGACTGGTCCTCAGTGTTGTGAGAACGATGACTGGTTAAAATTTTTGGTGGTTTCTTGTTCAGTCCATAGGCCTACATCATGTGGCAAACCGGTGAGCATGTGGCTCTATTAGTATAGGAGATACCTGAAAACATATCACACTTTTCATCATAGTGCTTTTACCAATGCATAAAATGCATGGAGAAGTCATTTCGAATGACTGGTCCTCAGTGTTGTGAGAACGATGACTGGTTAAAATTTTTGGTGGTTTCTTGTTCAGTCCATAGGCCTACATCATGTGGCAAACCGGTGAGCATGTGGCTCTATTAGTATAGGAGATACCTGAAAACATATCACACTTTTCATCATAGTGCTTTTACCAATGCATAAAATGCATGGAGAAGTCATTTCGGATGACTGGTCCTCAGTGTTGTGAGAACGATGACTGGTTAAAATTTTTGGTGGTTTCTTGTTCAGTCCATAGGCCTACATCATGTGGCAAACCGGTGAGCATGTGGCTCTATTAGTATAGGAGATACCTGAAAACATATTACACTTTTCATCATAGTGCTTTTACCAATGCATAAAATGCATGGAGAAGTCATTTCGAATGACTGGTCCTCAGAGTTGTGAGAACGATGACTGGTTAAAATTTTTGGTGGTTTCTTGTTCAGTCCATAGGCCTACATCATGTGGCAAACCGGTGAGCATGTGGCTCTATTAGTATAGGAGATACCTGAAAACATATCACACTTTTCATCATAGTGCTTTTACCAATGCATAAAATGCATGGAGAAGTCATTTCGAATGACTGGTCCTCAGTGTTGTGAGAACGATGACTGGTTAAAATTTTTGGTGGTTTCTTGTTCAGTCCATAGGCCTACATCATGTGGCAAACCGGTGAGCATGTGGCTCTATTAGTATAGGAGATACCTAAAAACATATCACACTTTTCATGATAGTGCTTTTACCAATGCATAAAATGCATGGAGAAGTCATTTCGAATGACTGGTCCTCAGTGTTGTGAGGACGATGACTGGTTAAAATTTTTGGTGGTTTCTTGTTCAGTCCATAGGCCTACATCATGTGGCAAACCGGTGAGCATGTGGCTGTATTAGTATAGGAGATACCTGAAAACATATCACACTTTTCATCATAGTGCTTTTACCAATGCATAAAATGCATGGAGAAGTCATTTCGAATGACTGGTCCTCAGTGTTGTGAGAACGATGACTGGTTAAAATTTTTGGTGGTTTCTTGTTCAGTCCATAGGCCTACATCATGTGGCAAACCGGTGAGCATGTGGCTCTATTAGTATAGGAGATACCTGAAAACATATCACACTTTTCATCATAGTGCTTTTACCAATGCATAAAATGCATGGAGAAGTCATTTCGAATGACTGGTCCTCAGTGTTGTGAGAACGATGACTGGTTAAAATTTTTGGTGGTTTCTTGTTCAGTCCATAGGCCTACATCATGTGGCAAACCGGTGAGCATGTGGCTCTATTAGTATAGGAGATACCTGAAAACATATCACACTTTTCATCATAGTGCTTTTACCAATGCATAAAATGCATGGAGACGTCATTTCGAATGACTGGTCCTTAGTGTTGTGAGAACGATGACTGGTTAAAATTTTTGGTGGTTTCTTGTTCAGTCCATAGGCCTACATCATGTGGCAAACCGGTGAGCATGTGGCTCTATTAGTATAGGAAATACCTAAAAACATATCACACTTTTCATCATAGTGCTTTTACCAATGCATAAAATGCATGGAGAGGTCATTTCGAATGACTGGTCCTCAGTGTTGTGAGAACGATGACTGGTTAAAATTTTTGGTGGTTTCTTGTTCAGTCCATAGGCCTACATCATGTGGCAAACCGGTGAGCATGTGGCTCTATTAGTATAGGAGATACCTGAAAACATATCACACTTTTCATCATAGTGCTTTTACCAATGCATAAAATGCATGGAGAGGTCATTTCGAATGACTGGTCCTCAGTGTTGTGAGAACGATGACTGGTTAAAATTTTTGGTGGTTTCTTGTTCAGTCCATAGGCCTACATCATGTGGCAAACCGGTGAGCATGTGGCTCTATTAGTATAGGAGATACCTGAAAACATATCACACTTTTCATCATAGTGCTTTTACCAATGCATAAAATGCATGGAGAAGTCATTTCGAATGACTGGTCCTCAGTGTTGTGAGAACGATGACTGGTTAAAATTTTTGGTGGTTTCTTGTTCAGTCCATAGGCCTACAGCATGTGGCAAACCGGTGAGCATGTGGCTCTATTAGTATAGGAGATACCTGAAAACATATCACACTTTTCATCATAGTGCTTTTACCAATGCATAAAATGCATGGAGAAGTCATTTCGAATGACTGGTCCTCAGTGTTGTGAGAACGATGACTGGTTAAAATTTTTGGTGGTTTCTTGTTCAGTCCATAGGCCTACAGCATGTGGCAAACCGGTGAGCATGTGGCTCTATTAGTATAGGAGATACTTGAAAACATATCACACTTTTCATCATAGTGCTTTTACCAATGCATAACATGCATGGAGAAGTCATTTCGGATGACTGGTCCTCAGTGTTGTGAGAACGATGACTGGTTAAAATTTTTGGTGGTTTCTTGTTCAGTCCATAGGCCTACATCATGTGGCAAACCGGTGAGCATGTGGCTCTATTAGTATAGGAGATACCTGAAAACATATTACACTTTTCATCATAGTGCTTTTACCAATGCATAAAATGCATGGAGAAGTCATTTCGAATGACTGGTCCTCAGTGTTGTGAGAACGATGACTGGTTAAAATTTTTGGTGGTTTCTTGTTCAGTCCATAGGCCTACATCCTGTGGCAAACCGGTGAGCATGTGGCTCTATTAGTATAGGAGATACCTGAAAACATATCACACTTTTCATCATAGTGCTTTTACCAATGCATAAAATGCATGGAGAAGTCATTTCGAATGACTGGTCCTCAGTGTTGTGAGAACGATGACTGGTTAAAATTTTTGGTGGTTTCTTGTTCAGTCCATAGGCCTACATCATGTGGCAAACCGGTGAGCATGTGGCTCTATTAGTTTAGGAGATACCTGAAAACATATCACACTTTTCATCATAGTGCTTTTACCAATGCATAAAATGCATGGAGAAGTCATTTCGAATGACTGGTCCTCAGTGTTGTGAGAACGATGACTGGTTAAAATTTTTGGTGGTTTCTTGTTCAGTCCATAGGCCTACATCATGTGGCAAACCGGTGAGCATGTGGCTCTATTAGTATAGGAGATACCTGAAAACATATCACACTTTTCATCATAGTGCTTTTACCAATGCATAAAATGCATGGAGAAGTCATTTCGAATGACTGGTCCTCAGTGTTGTGAGAACGATGACTGGTTAAAATTTTTGGTGGTTTCTTGTTCAGTCCATAGGCCTACATCATGTGGCAAACCGGTGAGCATGTGGCTCTATTAGTATAGGAGATACCTGAAATCATATCACACTTTTCATCATAGTGCTTTTACCAATGCATAAAATGCATGGAGAAGTCATTTCGAATGACTGGTCCTCAGTGTTGTGAGAACGATGACTGGTTAAAATTTTTGGTGGTTTCTTGTTCAGTCCATAGGCCTACATCATGTGGCAAACCGGTGAGCATGTGGCTCTATTAGTATAGGAGATACCTGAAAACATATCACACTTTTCATCATAGTGCTTTTACCAATGCATAAAATGCATGGAGAAGTCATTTCGAATGACTGGTCCTCAGTGTTGTGAGAACGATGACTGGTTAAAATTTTTGGTGGTTTCTTGTTCAGTCCATAGGCCTACATCATGTGGCAAACCGGTGAGCATGTGGCTCTATTAGTATAGGAGATACCTGAAAACATATTACACTTTTCATCATAGTGCTTTTACCAATGCATAAAATGCATGGAGAAGTCATTTCGAATGACTGGTCCTCAGTGTTGTGAGAACGATGACTGGTTAAAATTTTTGGTGGTTTCTTGTTCAGTCCATAGGCCTACATCATGTGGCAAACCGGTGAGCATGTGGCTCTATTAGTATAGGAGATACCTGAAAACATATCACACTTTTCATCATAGTGCTTTTACCAATGCATAAAATGCATGGAGAAGTCATTTCGAATGACTGGTCCTCAGTGTTGTGAGAACGATGACTGGTTAAAATTTTTGGTGGTTTCTTGTTCAGTCCATAGGCCTACATCATGTGGCAAACCGGTGAGCATGTGGCTCTATTAGTATAGGAGATACCTGAAAACATATCACACTTTTCATCATAGTGCTTTTACCAATGCATAAAATGCATGGAGAAGTCATTTCGAATGACTGGTCCTCAGTGTTGTGAGAACGATGACTGGTTAAAATTTTTGGTGGTTTCTTGTTCAGTCCATAGGCCTACATCATGTGGCAAACCGGTGAGCATGTGGCTCTATTAGTATAGGAGATACCTGAAAACATATCACACTTTTCATCATAGTGCTTTTACCAATGCATAAAATGCATGGAGAAGTCATTTCGAATGACTGGTCCTCAGTGTTGTGAGGACGATGACTGGTTAAAATTTTTGGTGGTTTCTTGTTCAGTCCATAGGCCTACATCATGTGGCAAACCGGTGAGCATGTGGCTCTATTAGTATAGGAGATACCTGAAAACATATCACACTTTTCATCATAGTGCTTTTACCAATGCATAAAATGCATGGAGAAGTCATTTCGAATGACTGGTCCTCAGTGTTGTGAGAACGATGACTGGTTAAAATTTTTGGTGGTTTCTTGTTCAGTCCATAGGCCTACATCATGTGGCAAACCGGTGAGCATGTGGCTCTATTAGTATAGGAGATACCTGAAAACATATCACACTTTTCATCATAGTGCTTTTACCAATGCATAAAATGCATGGAGAAGTCATTTCGAATGACTGGTCCTCAGTGTTGTGAGAACGATGACTGGTTAAAATTTTTGGTGGTTTCTTGTTCAGTCCATAGGCCTACATCATGTGGCAAACCGGTGAGCATGTGGCTCTATTAGTATAGGAGATACCTGAAAACATATCACACTTTTCATCATAGTGCTTTTACCAATGCATAAAATGCATGGAGAAGTCATTTCGAATAACTGGTCCTCAGTGTTCTGAGAACGATGACTGGTTAAAATTTTTGGTGGTTTCTTGTTCAGTCCATAGGCCTACATCATGTGGCAAACCGGTGAGCATGTGGCTCTATTAGTATAGGAGATACCTGAAAACATATTACACTTTTCATCATAGTGCTTTTACCAATGCATAAAATGCATGGAGAAGTCATTTCGAATGACTGGTCCTCAGAGTTGTGAGAACGATGACTGGTTAAAATTTTTGGTGGTTTCTTGTTCAGTCCATAGGCCTACATCATGTGGCAAACCGGTGAGCATGTGGCTCTATTAGTATAGGAGATACCTGAAAACATATCACACTTTTCATCATAGTGCTTTTACCAATGCATAAAATGCATGGAGAAGTCATTTCGAATGACTGGTCCTCAGTGTTGTGAGAACGATGACTGGTTAAAATTTTTGGTGGTTTCTTGTTCAGTCCATAGGCCTACATCATGTGGCAAACCGGTGAGCATGTGGCTCTATTAGTATAGGAGATACCTGAAAACATATCACACTTTTCATCATAGTGCTTTTACCAATGCATAAAATGCATGGAGAAGTCATTTCGAATGACTGGTCCTCAGTGTTGTGAGAACGATGACTGGTTAAAATTTTTGGTGGTTTCTTGTTCAGTCCATAGGCCTACATCATGTGGCAAACCGGTGAGCATGTGGCTCTTAGTATAGGAGATACCTAAAAACATCACACTTTTCATCATAGTGCTTTTACCAATGCATAAAATGCATGGAGAAGTCATTTCGAATGACTGGTCCTCAGTGTTGTGAGGACGATGACTGGTTAAAATTTTTGGTGGTTTCTTGTTCAGTCCATAGGCCTACATCATGTGGCAAACCGGTGAGCATGTGGCTCTATTAGTATAGGAGATACCTGAAAACATATCACACTTTTCATCATAGTGCTTTTACCAATGCATAAAATGCATTGAGAAGTCATTTCGAATGACTGGTCCTCAGTGTTGTGAGAACGATGACTGGTTAAAATTTTTGGTGGTTTCTTGTTCAGTCCATAGGCCTACATCATGTGGCAAACCGGTGAGCATGTGGCTCTATTAGTATAGGAGATACCTGAAAACATATCACACTTTTCATCATAGTGCTTTTACCAATGCATAAAATGCATGGAGAAGTCATTTCGAATGACTGGTCCTCAGTGTTGTGAGAACGATGACTGGTTAAAATTTTTGGTGGTTTCTTGTTCAGTCCATAGGCCTACATCATGTGGCAAACCGGTGAGCATGTGGCTCTATTAGTATAGGAGATACCTGAAAACATATCACACTTTTCATCATAGTGCTATTACCAATGCATAAAATGCATGGAGAAGTCATTTCGAATGACTGGTCCTCAGTGTTGTGAGAACGATGACTGGTTAAAATTTTTGGTGGTTTCTTGTTCAGTCCATAGGCCTACATCATGTGGCAAACCAGTGAGCATGTGGCTCTATTAGTATAGGAGATACCTGAAAACATATCACACTTTTCATCATAGTGCTTTTACCAATGCATAAAATGCATGGAGAAGTCATTTTGAATGACTGGTCCTCAGTGTTGTGAGAACGATGACTGGTTAAAATTTTTGGTGGTTTCTTGTTCAGTCCATAGGCCTACATCATGTGGCAAACCGGTGAGCATGTGGCTCTATTAGTATAGGAGATACCTGAAAACATATCACACTTTTCATCATAGTGCTTTTACCAATGCATAAAATGCATGGAGAAGTCATTTCGAATGACTGGTCCTCAGTGTTGTGAGAACAATGACTGGTTAAAATTTTTGGTGGTTTCTTGTTCAGTCCATAGGCCTACATCATGTGGCAAACCGGTGAGCATGTGGCTCTATTAGTATAGGAGATACCTGAAAACATATCACACTTTTCATCATAGTGCTTTTACCAATGCATAAAATGCATGGAGAAGTCATTTCGAATGACTGGTCCTCAGTGTTGTGAGAACGATGACTGGTTAAAATTTTTGGTGGTTTCTTGTTCAGTCCATAGGCCTACATCATATGGCAAACCGGTGAGCATATGGCTCTATTAGTATAGGAGATACCTGAAAACATATCACACTTTTCATCATAGTGCTTTTACCAATGCATAAAATGCATGGAGAAGTCATTTCGAATGACTGGTCCTCAGTGTTGTGAGAACGATGACTGGTTAAAATTTTTGGTGGTTTCTTGTTCAGTCCATAGGCCTACATCATGTGGCAAACCGGTGAGCATGTGGCTCTATTAGTATAGGAGATACCTGAAAACATATCACACTTTTCATCATAGTGCTTTTACCAATGCATAAAATGCATGGAGAAGTCATTTCGAATGACTGGTCCTCAGTGTTGTGAGAACAATGACTGGTTAAAATTTTTGGTGGTTTCTTGTTCAGTCCATAGGCCTACATCATGTGGCAAACCGGTGAGCATGTGGCTCTATTAGTATAGGAGATACCTGAAAACATATCACACTTTTCATCATAGTGCTTTTACCAATGCATAAAATGCATGGAGAAGTCATTTCGAATGACTGGTCCTCAGTGTTGTGAGAACGATGACTGGTTAAAATTTTTGGTGGTTTCTTGTTCAGTCCATAGGCCTACATCATGTGGCAAACCGGTGAGCATATGGCTCTATTAGTATAGGAGATACCTGAAAACATATCACACTTTTCATCATAGTGCTTTTACCAATGCATAAAATGCATGGAGAAGTCATTTCGAATGACTGGTCCTCAGTATTGTGAGAACGATGACTGGTTAAAATTTTTGGAGGTTTCTTGTTCAGTCCATAGGCCTACATCATGTGGCAAACCGGTGAGCATGTGGCTCTATTAGTATAGGAGATACCTGAAAACATATTACACTTTTCATCATAGTGCTTTTACCAATGCATAAAATGCATGGAGAAGTCATTTCGAATGACTGGTCCTCAGAGTTGTGAGAACGATGACTGGTTAAAATTTTTGGTGGTTTCTTGTTCAGTCCATAGGCCTACATCATGTGGCAAACCGGTGAGCATGTGGCTCTATTAGTATAGGAGATACCTGAAAACATATCACACTTTTCATCATAGTGCTTTTACCAATGCATAAAATGCATGGAGAAGTCATTTCGAATGACTGGTCCTCAGTGTTGTGAGAACGATGACTGGTTAAAATTTTTGGTGGTTTCTTGTTCAGTCCATAGGCCTACATCATGTGGCAAACCGGTGAGCATGTGGCTCTATTAGTATAGGAGATACCTGAAAACATATCACACTTTTCATCATAGTGCTTTTACCAATGCATAAAATGCATGGAGAAGTCATTTCGAATGACTGGTCCTCAGTGTTGTGAGAACGATGACTGGTTAAAATTTTTGGTGGTTTCTTGTTCAGTCCATAGGCCTACATCATGTGACAAACCGGTGAGCATGTGGCTCTATTAGTATAGGAGATACCTGAAAACATATCACACTTTTCATCATAGTGCTTTTACCAATGCATAAAATGCATGGAGAAGTCATTTCGAATGACTGGTCCTCAGTGTTGTGAGAACGATGACTGGTTAAAATTTTTGGTGGTTTCTTGTTCAGTCCATAGGCCTACATCATGTGGCAAACCGGTGAGCATGTGGCTCTATTAGTATAGGAGATACCTGAAAACATATCACACTTTTCATCATAGTGCTTTTACCAATGCATAAAATGCATGGAGAAGTCATTTCGAATGACTGGTCCTCAGTGTTGTGAGAACAATGACTGGTTAAAATTTTTGGTGGTTTCTTGTTCAGTCCATAGGCCTACATCATGTGGCAAACCGGTGAGCATGTGGCTCTATTAGTATAGGAGATACCTGAAAACATATCACACTTTTCATCATAGTGCTTTTACCAATGCATAAAATGCATGGAGAAGTCATTTCGAATGACTGGTCCTCAGTGTTGTGAGAACGATGACTGGTTAAAATTTTTGGTGGTTTCTTGTTCAGTCCATAGGCCTACATCATGTGGCAAACCGGTGAGCATATGGCTCTATTAGTATAGGAGATACCTGAAAACATATCACACTTTTCATCATAGTGCTTTTACCAATGCATAAAATGCATGGAGAAGTCATTTCGAATGACTGGTCCTCAGTGTTGTGAGAACGATGACTGGTTAAAATTTTTGGTGGTTTCTTGTTCAGTCCATAGGCCTACATCATGTGGCAAACCGGTGAGCATGTGGCTCTATTAGTATAGGAGATACCTGAAAACATATCACACTTTTCATCATAGTGCTTTTACCAATGCATAAAATGCATGGAGAAGTCATTTCGAATGACTGGTCCTCAGTGTTGTGAGAACGATGACTGGTTAAAATTTTTGGTGGTTTCTTGTTCAGTCCATAGGCCTACATCATGTGGCAAACCGGTGAGCATGTGGCTCTATTAGTATAGGAGATACCTGAAAACATATCACACTTTTCATCATAGTGCTTTTACCAATGCATAAAATGCATGGAGAAGTCATTTCGAATGACTGGTCCTCAGTGTTGTGAGAACGATGACTGGTTAAAATTTTTGGTGGTTTCTTGTTCAGTCCATAGGCCTACATCATGTGGCAAACCGGTGAGCATGTGGCTCTATTAGTATAGGAGATACCTGAAAACATATCACACTTTTCATCATAGTGCTTTTACCAATGCATAAAATGCATGGAGAAGTCATTTCGAATGACTGGTCCTCAGTGTTGTGAGAACGATGACTGGTTAAAATTTTTGGTGGTTTCTTGTTCAGTCCATAGGCCTACATCATGTGGCAAACCGGTGAGCATGTGGCTCTATTAGTATAGGAGATACCTGAAAACATATCACACTTTTCATCATAGTGCTTTTACCAATGCATAAAATGCATGGAGAAGTCATTTAGTATGACTGGTCCTCAGTGTTGTGAGAACGATGACTGGTTAAAATTTTTGGTGGTTTCTTGTTCAGTCCATAGGCCTACATCATGTGGCAAACCAGTGAGCATGTGGCTCTATTAGTATAGGAGATACCTGAAAACATATCACACTTTTCATCATAGTGCTTTTACCAATGCATAAAATGCATGGAGAAGTCATTTTGAATGACTGGTCCTCAGTGTTGTGAGAACGATGACTGGTTAAAATTTTTGGTGGTTTCTTGTTCAGTCCATAGGCCTACATCATGTGGCAAACCGGTGAGCATGTGGCTCTATTAGTATAGGAGATACCTGAAAACATATCACACTTTTCATCATAGTGCTTTTACCAATGCATAAAATGCATGGAGAAGTCATTTCGAATGACTGGTCCTCAGTGTTGTGAGAACAATGACTGGTTAAAATTTTTGGTGGTTTCTTGTTCAGTCCATAGGCCTACATCATGTGGCAAACCGGTGAGCATGTGGCTCTATTAGTATAGGAGATACCTGAAAACATATCACACTTTTCATCATAGTGCTTTTACCAATGCATAAAATGCATGGAGAAGTCATTTCGAATGACTGGTCCTCAGTGTTGTGAGAACGATGACTGGTTAAAATTTTTGGTGGTTTCTTGTTCAGTCCATAGGCCTACATCATGTGGCAAACCGGTGAGCATGTGGCTCTATTAGTATAGGAGATACCTGAAAACATATCACACTTTTCATCATAGTGCTTTTACCAATGCATAAAATGCATGGAGAAGTCATTTCGAATGACTGGTCCTCAGTGTTGTGAGAACGATGACTGGTTAAAATTTTTGGTGGTTTCTTGTTCAGTCCATAGGCCTACATCATGTGGCAAACCGGTGAGCATGTGGCTCTATTAGTATAGGAGATACCTGAAAACATATCACACTTTTCATCATAGTGCTTTTACCAATGCATAAAATGCATGGAGAAGTCATTTCGAATGACTGGTCCTCAGTGTTCTGAGAACGATGACTGGTTAAAATTTTTGGTGGTTTCTTGTTCAGTCCATAGGCCTACATCATGTGGCAAACCGGTGAGCATGTGGCTCTATTAGTATAGGAGATACCTGAAAACATATCACACTTTTCATCATAGTGCTTTTACCAATGCATAAAATGCATGGAGAAGTCATTTCGAATGACTGGTCCTCAGTGTTCTGAGAACGATGACTGGTTAAAATTTTTGGTGGTTTCTTGTTCAGTCCATAGGCCTACATCATGTGGCAAACCGGTGAGCATGTGGCTCTATTAGTATAGGAGATACCTGAAAACATATCACACTTTTCATCATAGTGCTTTTACCAATGCATAAAATGCATGGAGAAGTCATTTCGGATGACTGGTCCTCAGTGTTGTGAGAACGATGACTGGTTAAAATTTTTGGTGGTTTCTTGTTCAGTCCATAGGCCTACATCATGTGGCAAACCGGTGAGCATGTGGCTCTATTAGTATAGGAGATACCTGAAAACATATTACACTTTTCATCATAGTGCTTTTACCAATGCATAAAATGCATGGAGAAGTCATTTCGAATGACTGGTCCTCAGAGTTGTGAGAACGATGACTGGTTAAAATTTTTGGTGGTTTCTTGTTCAGTCCATAGGCCTACATCATGTGGCAAACCGGTGAGCATGTGGCTCTATTAGTATAGGAGATACCTGAAAACATATCACACTTTTCATCATAGTGCTTTTACCAATGCATAAAATGCATGGAGAAGTCATTTCGAATGACTGGTCCTCAGTGTTGTGAGAACGATGACTGGTTAAAATTTTTGGTGGTTTCTTGTTCAGTCCATAGGCCTACATCATGTGGCAAACCGGTGAGCATGTGGCTCTATTAGTATAGGAGATACCTGAAAACATATCACACTTTTCATCATAGTGCTTTTACCAATGCATAAAATGCATGGAGAAGTCATTTCGAATGACTGGTCCTCAGTGTTGTGAGAACGATGACTGGTTAAAATTTTTGGTGGTTTCTTGTTCAGTCCATAGGCCTACATCATATGGCAAACCGGTGAGCATATGGCTCTATTAGTATAGGAGATACCTGAAAACATATCACACTTTTCATCATAGTGCTTTTACCAATGCATAAAATGCATGGAGAAGTCATTTCGAATGACTGGTCCTCAGTGTTGTGAGAACGATGACTGGTTAAAATTTTTGGTGGTTTCTTGTTCAGTCCATAGGCCTACATCATGTGACAAACCGGTGAGCATGTGGCTCTATTAGTATAGGAGATACCTGAAAACATATCACACTTTTCATCATAGTGCTTTTACCAATGCATAAAATGCATGGAGAAGTCATTTCGAATGACTGGTCCTCAGTGTTGTGAGAACGATGACTGGTTAAAATTTTTGGTGGTTTCTTGTTCAGTCCATAGGCCTACATCATGTGGCAAACCGGTGAGCATGTGGCTCTATTAGTATAGGAGATACCTGAAAACATATCACACTTTTCATCATAGTGCTTTTACCAATGCATAAAATGCATGGAGAAGTCATTTCGAATGACTGGTCCTCAGTGTTGTGAGAACGATGACTGGTTAAAATTTTTGGTGGTTTCTTGTTCAGTCCATAGGCCTACATCATGTGACAAACCGGTGAGCATGTGGCTCTATTAGTATAGGAGATACCTGAAAACATATCACACTTTTCATCATAGTGCTTTTACCAATGCATAAAATGCATGGAGAAGTCATTTCGAATGACTGGTCCTCAGTGTTGTGAGAACGATGACTGGTTAAAATTTTTGGTGGTTTCTTGTTCAGTCCATAGGCCTACATCATGTGGCAAACCGGTGAGCATATGGCTCTATTAGTATAGGAGATACCTGAAAACATATCACACTTTTCATCATAGTGCTTTTACCAATGCATAAAATGCATGGAGAAGTCATTTCGAATGACTGGTCCTCAGTGTTGTGAGAACGATGACTGGTTAAAATTTTTGGTGGTTTCTTGTTCAGTCCATAGGCCTA
Source organism: Ranitomeya imitator (assembly GCF_032444005.1). Taxonomy (NCBI): domain Eukaryota; kingdom Metazoa; phylum Chordata; class Amphibia; order Anura; family Dendrobatidae; genus Ranitomeya; species Ranitomeya imitator. Next base: position 3,761 of record NW_027193505.1, on the reverse strand, counting down.
CATCATGTGACAAACCGGTGAGCATGTGGCTCTATTAGTATAGGAGATACCTGAAAACATATCACACTTTTCATCATAGTGCTTTTACCAATGCATAAAATGCATGGAGAAGTCATTTCGAATGACTGGTCCTCAGTGTTGTGAGAACGATGACTGGTTAAAATTTTTGGTGGTTTCTTGTTCAGTCCATAGGCCTACATCATGTGGCAAACCGGTGAGCATGTGGCTCTATTAGTATAGGAGATACCTGAAAACATATCACACTTTTCATCATAGTGCTTTTACCAATGCATAAAATGCATGGAGAAGTCATTTCGAATGACTGGTCCTCAGTGTTGTGAGAACAATGACTGGTTAAAATTTTTGGTGGTTTCTTGTTCAGTCCATAGGCCTACATCATGTGGCAAACCGGTGAGCATGTGGCTCTATTAGTATAGGAGATACCTGAAAACATATCACACTTTTCATCATAGTGCTTTTACCAATGCATAAAATGCATGGAGAAGTCATTTCGAATGACTGGTCCTCAGTGTTGTGAGAACGATGACTGGTTAAAATTTTTGGTGGTTTCTTGTTCAGTCCATAGGCCTACATCATGTGGCAAACCGGTGAGCATATGGCTCTATTAGTATAGGAGATACCTGAAAACATATCACACTTTTCATCATAGTGCTTTTACCAATGCATAAAATGCATGGAGAAGTCATTTCGAATGACTGGTCCTCAGTGTTGTGAGAACGATGACTGGTTAAAATTTTTGGTGGTTTCTTGTTCAGTCCATAGGCCTACATCATGTGACAAACCGGTGAGCATGTGGCTCTATTAGTATAGGAGATACCTGAAAACATATCACACTTTTCATCATAGTGCTTTTACCAATGCATAAAATGCATGGAGAAGTCATTTCGAATGACTGGTCCTCAGTGTTGTGAGAACGATGACTGGTTAAAATTTTTGGTGGTTTCTTGTTCAGTCCATAGGCCTACATCATGTGGCAAACCAGTGAGCATGTGGCTCTATTAGTATAGGAGATACCTGAAAACATATCACACTTTTCATCATAGTGCTTTTACCAATGCATAAAATGCATGGAGAAGTCATTTCGAATGACTGGTTCTCAGTGTTGTGAGAACGATGACTGGTTAAAATTTTTGGTGGTTTCTTGTTCAGTCCATAGGCCCACATCATGTGGCAAACCGGTGAGCATGTGGCTCTATTAGTATAGGAGATACCTGAAAACATATCACACTTTTCATCATAGTGCTTTTACCAATGCATAAAATGCATGGAGAAGTCATTTCGAATGACTGGTCCTCAGTGTTGTGAGAACGATGACTGGTTAAAATTTTTGGTGGTTTCTTGTTCAGTCCATATGCCTACATCATGTGGCAAACCGGTGAGCATGTGGCTCTATTAGTATAGGAGATACCTGAAAACATATCACACTTTTCATCATAGTGCTTTTACCAATGCATAAAATGCATGGAGAAGTCATTTCGAATGACTGGTCCTCAGTGTTGTGAGAACGATGACTGGTTAAAATTTTTGGTGGTTTCTTGTTCAGTCCATAGGCCTACATCATGTGGCAAACCGGTGAGCATGTGGCTCTATTAGTATAGGAGATACCTGAAAACATATCACACTTTTCATCATAGTGCTTTTACCAATGCATAAAATGCATGGAGAAGTCATTTCGAATGACTGGTCCTCAGTGTTGTGAGAACGATGACTGGTTAAAATTTTTGGTGGTTTCTTGTTCAGTCCATAGGCCTACATCATGTGGCAAACCGGTGAGCATGTGGCTCTATTAGTATAGGAGATACCTGAAAACATATCACACTTTTCATCATAGTGCTTTTACCAATGCATAAAATGCATGGAGAAGTCATTTCGAATGACTGGTCCTCAGTGTTCTGAGAACGATGACTGGTTAAAATTTTTGGTGGTTTCTTGTTCAGTCCATAGGCCTACATCATGTGGCAAACCGGTGAGCATGTGGCTCTATTAGTATAGGAGATACCTGAAAACATATCACACTTTTCATCATAGTGCTTTTACCAATGCATAAAATGCATGGAGAAGTCATTTCGAATGACTGGTCCTCAGTGTTCTGAGAACGATGACTGGTTAAAATTTTTGGTGGTTTCTTGTTCAGTCCATAGGCCTACATCATGTGGCAAACCGGTGAGCATGTGGCTCTATTAGTATAGGAGATACCTGAAAACATATCACACTTTTCATCATAGTGCTTTTACCAATGCATAAAATGCATGGAGAAGTCATTTCGGATGACTGGTCCTCAGTGTTGTGAGAACGATGACTGGTTAAAATTTTTGGTGGTTTCTTGTTCAGTCCATAGGCCTACATCATGTGGCAAACCGGTGAGCATGTGGCTCTATTAGTATAGGAGATACCTGAAAACATATTACACTTTTCATCATAGTGCTTTTACCAATGCATAAAATGCATGGAGAAGTCATTTCGAATGACTGGTCCTCAGAGTTGTGAGAACGATGACTGGTTAAAATTTTTGGTGGTTTCTTGTTCAGTCCATAGGCCTACATCATGTGGCAAACCGGTGAGCATGTGGCTCTATTAGTATAGGAGATACCTGAAAACATATCACACTTTTCATCATAGTGCTTTTACCAATGCATAAAATGCATGGAGAAGTCATTTCGAATGACTGGTCCTCAGTGTTGTGAGAACGATGACTGGTTAAAATTTTTGGTGGTTTCTTGTTCAGTCCATAGGCCTACATCATGTGGCAAACCGGTGAGCATGTGGCTCTATTAGTATAGGAGATACCTGAAAACATATCACACTTTTCATCATAGTGCTTTTACCAATGCATAAAATGCATGGAGAAGTCATTTCGAATGACTGGTCCTCAGTGTTGTGAGAACGATGACTGGTTAAAATTTTTGGTGGTTTCTTGTTCAGTCCATAGGCCTACATCATGTGGCAAACCGGTGAGCATGTGGCTCTATTAGTATAGGAGATACCTGAAAACATATCACACTTTTCATCATAGTGCTTTTACCAATGCATAAAATGCATGGAGAAGTCATTTCGAATGACTGGTCCTCAGTGTTGTGAGAACGATGACTGGTTAAAATTTTTGGTGGTTTCTTGTTCAGTCCATAGGCCTACATCATGTGACAAACCGGTGAGCATGTGGCTCTATTAGTATAGGAGATACCTGAAAACATATCACACTTTTCATCATAGTGCTTTTACCAATGCATAAAATGCATGGAGAAGTCATTTCGAATGACTGGTCCTCAGTGTTGTGAGAACGATGACTGGTTAAAATTTTTGGTGGTTTCTTGTTCAGTCCATAGGCCTACATCATGTGGCAAACCGGTGAGCATATGGCTCTATTAGTATAGGAGATACCTGAAAACATATCACACTTTTCATCATAGTGCTTTTACCAATGCATAAAATGCATGGAGAAGTCATTTCGAATGACTGGTCCTCAGTGTTGTGAGAACGATGACTGGTTAAAATTTTTGGTGGTTTCTTGTTCAGTCCATAGGCCTACATCATGTGACAAACCGGTGAGCATGTGGCTCTATTAGTATAGGAGATACCTGAAAACATATCACACTTTTCATCATAGTGCTTTTACCAATGCATAAAATGCATGGAGAAGTCATTTCGAATGACTGGTCCTCAGTGTTGTGAGAACGATGACTGGTTAAAATTTTTGGTGGTTTCTTGTTCAGTCCATAGGCCTACATCATGTGGCAAACCGG
>NW_027193504.1:0-99028 GCF_032444005.1 Ranitomeya imitator | reverse complement strand
AGGGTATAGAGTGTAGAGTGTAGGGTATAGAGTGTATGGTATAGAGTGTAGGGTATAGAGTGTAGGGTGTAGAGTGTAGGGTATAGAGTGTAGGGTATAGAGTGTATGGTATAGAGTGTAGGGTATAGAGTGTAGGGTGTAGAGTGTAGGGTATAGAGTGTAGGGTATAGAGTGTAGGGTATAGAGTGTAGAGTGTAGGGTATAGAGTGTAGGGTACAGAGTGTAGGGTATAGAGTGTAGGGTATAGAGTGTAGGGTATAGAGTGTAGAGTGTAGGGTATAGAGTGTATGGTGTAGGGTATAGAGTGTAGGGTATAGATTGTAGGGTATAGAGTGTAGGGTAGAGAGTGTAGAGTGTAGGGTATAGAGTGTAGGGTATAGAGTGTAGAGTGTAGGGTATAGAGTGTATGGTATAGAGTGTAGGGTATAGAGTGTAGGGTGTAGAGTGTAGGGTATAGAGTGTAGGGTATAGAGTGTATGGTATAGAGTGTAGGGTGTAGAGTGTAGGGTATAGAGTGTAGGGTATAGAGTGTAGGGTATAGAGTGTAGGGTATAGAATGTAGGGAATAGAGTGTAGAGTGTAAGGTATAGAGTGTAGAGTGTAGGGTATAGAGTGTATGGTATAGAGTGTAGGGTATAGAGTGTAGGGTGTAGAGTGTAGGGTATAGAGTGTAGGGTATAGAGTGTAGGGTATAGAGTGTAGGGAATAGAGTGTAGAGTGTAAGGTATAGAGTGTAGAGTGTAGGGTATAGAGTGTAGGGTATAGACTGTAGGGTATAGAGTGTAGGGCATAGAGTGTAGGGTATAAAGTGTAGAGTGTAGGGTATAGAGTGTATGGTATAGAGTGTAGGGTATAGAGTGTAGGGTGTAGAGTGTAGGGTATAGAGTGTAGGGTATAGAGTGTAGGGTATAGAGTGTAGGGTATAGAGTGTAGGGAATAGAGTGTAGAGTGTAAGGTATAGAGTGTAGAGTGTAGGGTATAGAGTGTAGGGTATAGACTGTAGGGTATAGAGTGTAGGGTATAGAGTGTAGGGTATAGATTGTAGAGTGTAGGCTATAGAGTGTAGGGTATAGAGTGTAGAGTGTAGGGTATAGAGTGTAGGGTATAGAGTGTAGGGTATAGAGTGTAGGGTATAGAGTGTAGGGTATAGAGTGTAAAGTGTAGGGTATAGTGTGTAGGGTATAGAGTGCAGGGTGTAGAGTGTAGGGTATAGAGTGTAGGGTATAGAGTGTAGAGTGTAGGGTATAGAGTTCAGGGTATAGAGTGTAGGGTATAGAGTGTAGAGTGTAGGGTATAGAGTGTAGAGTGTAGGGTATAGAGTGTAGAGTGTAGGGCATAGAGTGTAGAGTGTAGGGTATAGAGTGTAGGGTATAGAGTGTAGAGTGTAGGGTATAGAGTGTAGGGTATAGAGTGTAGAGTGTAGGGTATAGAGTGTAGGGTATAGAGTATAGGGCATAGAGTGTAGGGTATAGAGTGTAGGGTATAGAGTGTAGAGTGTAGGGTATAGAGTGTAGGGTATAGAGTGTAGGGTATAGAGTGTAGAGTGTAGGGTAAAGAGTGTAGGGTATAGAGTGTAGGGTATAGAGTGTAGAGTGTAGGGTATAGAGTGTAGAGTGTAGGGTATAGAGTGTAGGGTATAGAGTGTAGGGTAGAGAGTGTAGGGTAGAGAGTGTAGAGTCTAGGGTATAGAGTGTAGGGTATAGAGTGTAGGGTATAGAGTGTAGAGTGTAGGGATTAGAGTGTAGGGCATAGAGTGTAGGGTGTAGAGTGTAGGGTATAGAGTGTAGAGTGTAGGGTATAGAGTGTATGGTATAGAGTGTAGGGTATAGAGTGTAGGGTGTAGAGTGTAGGGTATAGAGTGTATGGTATAGCGTGTAGGGTATGAAGTGTAGGGCATGGAGTGTAGGGAATAGAGTGTAGAGTGTAAGGTATAGAGTGTAGAGTGTAGGGCATAGAGTGTAGAGTGTAGGGTATAGAGTGTAGGGTATAGAGTGTAGGGTATAGAGTGTAGAGTGTAGGGTATAGAGTGTAGAGTGTAGGGCATAGAGTGTAGAGTGTAGGGTATAGAGTGTAGGGTATAGAGTGTAGGGTATAGAGTGTAGAGTGTAGGGTATAGAGTGTAGAGTGTAGGGTATAGAGTGTAGGGTATAGAGTGTAGGGCATAGAGTGTAGGGTAGAGAGTGTAGGGTATAGAGTGTATGGTATAGAGTGTAGGGTATAGAGTGTAGGGTGAAGAGTGTAGGGTATAGAGTGTAGGGTATAGAGTGTACGGTATAGAGTGTAGAGTGTAGGGTATAGAGTGTAGGGTACAGAGTGTAGGGTATAGAGTGTAGGGTATAGAGTGTAGGGTATAGAGTGTAGAGTGTAGGGTATAGAGTGTATAGTGTAGGGTATAGAGTGTAGGGTATAGATTGTAGGGTATAGAGTGCAGGGTAGAGAGTGTAGAGTGTAGGGTATAGAGTGTAGGGTATAGAGTGTAGAGTGTAGGGTATAGAGTGTATGGTATAGAGTGTAGGGTATAGAGTGTAGGGTGTAGAGTGTAGGGTATAGAGTGTAGGGTATAGAGTGTATGGTATAGAGTGTAGGGTGTAGAGTGTAGGGTATAGAGTGTAGGGTATAGAGTGTAGGGTATAGAGTGTAGGGTATAGAATGTAGGGAATAGAGTGTAAGGTATAGAGTGTAGAGTGTAGGGTATAGAGTGTATGGTATAGAGTGTAGGGTATAGAGTGTAGGGTGTAGAGTGTAGGGTATAGAGTGTAGGGTATAGAGTGTAGGGTATAGAGTGTAGGGAATAGAGTGTAGAGTGTAAGGTATAGAGTGTAGAGTGTAGGGTATAGAGTGTATGGTATAGAGTGTAGGGTATAGAGTGTATGGTATAGAGTGTAGGGTATAGAGTGTAGGGTATAGAGTGTAGGGTATAGAGTGTAGGGTGTAGAGTGTAGGGTATAGAGTGTAGGGTATAGAGTGTAGGGTATAGAGTGTAGGGAATAGAGTGTAGAGTGTAAGGTATAGAGTGTAGAGTGTAGGGTATAGAGTGTAGGGTATAGACTGTAGGGTATAGAGTGTAGGGTATAGAGTGTAGGGTATAAAGTGTAGAGTGTAGGGTATAGAGTGTATGGTATAGAGTGTAGGGTATAGAGTGTAGGGTGTAGAGTGTAGGGTATAGAGTGTAGGGTATAGAGTGTAGGGTATAGAGTGTAGGGTATAGAGTGTAGGGAATAGAGTGTAGAGTGTAAGGTATAGAGTGTAGAGTGTAGGGTATAGAGTGTAGGGTATAGACTGTAGGGTATAGAGTGTAGGGTATAGATTGTAGAGTGTAGGCTATAGAGTGTAGGGTATAGAGTGTAGAGTGTAGGGTATAGAGTGTAGGGTATAGAGTGTAGGGTATAGAGTGTAGGGTATAGAGTGTAGGGTATAGAGTGTAAAGTGTAGGGTATAGTGTGTAGGGTATAGAGTGCAGGGTGTAGAGTGTAGGGTATAGAGTGTAGGGTATAGAGTGTAGAGTGTAGGGTATAGAGTGTAGGGTATAGAGTGTAGGGTATAGAGTGTAGAGTGTAGGGTATATAGTGTAGAGTGTAGGGTATAGAGTGTAGAGTGTAGGGCATAGAGTGTAGAGTGTAGGGTATAGAGTGTAGGGTATAGAGTGTAGAGTGTAGGGTATAGAGTGTAGGGTATAGAGTGTAGGGTATAGAGTGTAGAGTGTAGGGTATAGAGTGTAGGGTATAGAGTATAGGGCATAGAGTGTAGGGTATAGAGTATAGGGCATAGAGTGTAGGGTATAGAGTGTAGGGTATAGAGTGTAGAGTGTAGGGTATAGAATGTAGGGTATAGAGTGTAGGGTATAGAGTGTAGAGTGTAGGGTATAGAGTGTAGGGTATAGAGTGTAGGGTATAGAGTGTAGAGTGTAGGGTATAGAGTGTAGAGTGTAGGGTATAGAGTGTAGGGTATAGAGTGTAGGGTAGAGAGTGTAGGGTAGAGAGTGTAGAGTCTAGGGTATAGAGTGTAGGGTATAGAGTGTAGGGTATAGAGTGTAGAGTGTAGGGATTAGAGTGTATGGTATAGAGTGTAGGGTATAGAGTGTAGGGTGTAGAGTGTAGGGTATAGAGTGTATGGTATAGAGTGTAGGGTATAGAGTGTAGGGCATAGAGTGTAGGGAATAGAGTGTAGAGTGTAAGGTATAGAGTGTAGAGTGTAGGGCATAGAGTGTAGAGTGTAGGGTATAGAGTGTAGGGTATAGAGTGTAGGGTATAGAGTGTAGAGTGTAGGGTATAGAGTGTAGAGTGTAGGGTATAGAGTGTAGAGTGTAGGGCATAGAGTGTAGAGTGTAGGGTATAGAGTGTAGGGTATAGAGTGTAGGGTATAGAGTGTAGGGTATAGAGTGTAGAGTGTAGGGTATAGAGTGTAGAGTGTAGGGTGTAGAGTGTAGGGTATAGAGTGTAGGGTATAGAGTGTATGGTATAGAGTGTAGGGTATAGAGTGTAGGGTGTAGAGTGTAGGGTATAGAGTGTAGGGTATAGAGTGTAGGGTATAGAGTGTAGAGTGTAGGGTATAGAGTGTAGGGTACAGAGTGTAGGGTATAGAGTGTAGGGTATAGAGTGTAGGGTATAGAGTGTAGAGTGTAGGGTATAGAGTGTATGGTGTAGGGTATAGAGTGTAGGGTATAGATTGTAGGGTATAGAGTGTAGGGTAGAGAGTGTAGAGTGTAGGGTATAGAGTGTAGGGTATAGAGTGTAGAGTGTAGGGTATAGAGTGTATGGTATAGAGTGTAGGGTATAGAGTGTAGGGTGTAGAGTGTAGGGTATAGAGTGTAGGGTATAGAGTGTATGGTATAGAGTGTAGGGTGTAGAGTGTAGGGTATAGAGTGTAGGGTATAGAGTGTAGGGTATAGAGTGTAGGGTATAGAATGTAGGGAATAGAGTGTAGAGTGTAAGGTATAGAGTGTAGAGTGTAGGGTATAGAGTGTATGGTATAGAGTGTAGGGTATAGAGTGTAGGGTGTAGAGTGTAGGGTATAGAGTGTAGGGTATAGAGTGTAGGGTATAGAGTGTAGGGAATAGAGTGTAGAGTGTAAGGTATAGAGTGTAGAGTGTAGGGTATAGAGTGTAGGGTATAGACTGTAGGGTATAGAGTGTAGGGCATAGAGTGTAGGGTATAAAGTGTAGAGTGTAGGGTATAGAGTGTATGGTATAGAGTGTAGGGTATAGAGTGTAGGGTGTAGAGTGTAGGGTATAGAGTGTAGGGTATAGAGTGTAGGGTATAGAGTGTAGGGTATAGAGTGTAGGGAATAGAGTGTAGAGTGTAAGGTATAGAGTGTAGAGTGTAGGGTATAGAGTGTAGGGTATAGACTGTAGGGTATAGAGTGTAGGGTATAGAGTGTAGGGTATAGATTGTAGAGTGTAGGCTATAGAGTGTAGGGTATAGAGTGTAGAGTGTAGGGTATAGAGTGTAGGGTATAGAGTGTAGGGTATAGAGTGTAGGGTATAGAGTGTAGGGTATAGAGTGTAAAGTGTAGGGTATAGTGTGTAGGGTATAGAGTGCAGGGTGTAGAGTGTAGGGTATAGAGTGTAGGGTATAGAGTGTAGAGTGTAGGGTATAGAGTTCAGGGTATAGAGTGTAGGGTATAGAGTGTAGAGTGTAGGGTATAGAGTGTAGAGTGTAGGGTATAGAGTGTAGAGTGTAGGGCATAAAGTGTAGAGTGTAGGGTATAGAGTGTAGGGTATAGAGTGTAGAGTGTAGGGTATAGAGTGTAGGGTATAGAGTGTAGGGTATAGAGTGTAGAGTGTAGGGTATAGAGTGTAGGGTATAGAGTATAGGGCATAGAGTGTAGGGTATAGAGTGTAGGGTATAGAGTGTAGAGTGTAGGGTATAGAGTGTAGGGTATAGAGTGTAGGGTATAGAGTGTAGAGTGTAGGGTAAAGAGTGTAGGGTATAGAGTGTAGGGTATAGAGTGTAGAGTGTAGGGTATAGAGTGTAGAGTGTAGGGTATAGAGTGTAGGGTATAGAGTGTAGGGTAGAGAGTGTAGGGTAGAGAGTGTAGAGTCTAGGGTATAGAGTGTAGGGTATAGAGTGTAGGGTATAGAGTGTAGAGAGTAGGGATTAGAGTGTAGGGCATAGAGTGTAGGGTGTAGAGTGTAGGGTATAGAGTGTAGAGTGTAGGGTATAGAGTGTATGGTATAGAGTGTAGGGTATAGAGTGTAGGGTGTAGAGTGTAGGGTATAGAGTGTATGGTATAGCGTGTAGGGTATAGAGTGTAGGGCATGGAGTGTAGGGAATAGAGTGTAGAGTGTAAGGTATAGAGTGTAGAGTGTAGGGCATAGAGTGTAGAGTGTAGGGTATAGAGTGTAGGGTATAGAGTGTAGGGTATAGAGTGTAGAGTGTAGGGTATAGAGTGTAGAGTGTAGGGCATAGAGTGTAGAGTGTAGGGTATAGAGTGTAGGGTATAGAGTGTAGGGTATAGAGTGTAGAGTGTAGGGTATAGAGTGTAGAGTGTAGGGTATAGAGTGTAGGGTATAGAGTGTAGGGCATAGAGTGTAGGGTAGAGAGTGTAGGGTATAGAGTGTATGGTATAGAGTGTAGGGTATAGAGTGTAGGGTGAAGAGTGTAGGGTATAGAGTGTAGGGTATAGAGTGTACGGTATAGAGTGTAGAGTGTAGGGTATAGAGTGTAGGGTACAGAGTGTAGGGTATAGAGTGTAGAGTATAGAGTGTAGGGTATAGAGTGTAGAGTGTAGGGTATAGAGTGTATAGTGTAGGGTATAGAGTGTAGGGTATAGATTGTAGGGTATAGAGTGCAGGGTAGAGAGTGTAGAGTGTAGGGTATAGAGTGTAGGGTATAGAGTGTAGAGTGTAGGGTATAGAGTGTATGGTATAGAGTGTAGGGTATAGAGTGTAGGGTGTAGAGTGTAGGGTATAGAGTGTAGGGTATAGAGTGTATGGTATAGAGTGTAGGGTGTAGAGTGTAGGGTATAGAGTGTAGGGTATAGAGTGTAGGGTATAGAGTGTAGGGTATAGAATGTAGGGAATAGAGTGTAAGGTATAGAGTGTAGAGTGTAGGGTATAGAGTGTATGGTATAGAGTGTAGGGTATAGAGTGTAGGGTGTAGAGTGTAGGGTATAGAGTGTAGGGTATAGAGTGTAGGGTATAGAGTGTAGGGAATAGAGTGTAGAGTGTAAGGTATAGAGTGTAGAGTGTAGGGTATAGAGTGTATGGTATAGAGTGTAGGGTATAGAGTGTATGGTATAGAGTGTAGGGTATAGAGTGTAGGGTATAGAGTGTAGGGTATAGAGTGTAGGGTGTAGAGTGTAGGGTATAGAGTGTAGGGTATAGAGTGTAGGGTATAGAGTGTAGGGAATAGAGTGTAGAGTGTAAGGTATAGAGTGTAGAGTGTAGGGTATAGAGTGTAGGGTATAGACTGTAGGGTATAGAGTGTAGGGTATAGAGTGTAGGGTATAAAGTGTAGAGTGTAGGGTATAGAGTGTATGGTATAGAGTGTAGGGTATAGAGTGTAGGGTGTAGAGTGTAGGGTATAGAGTGTAGGGTATAGAGTGTAGGGTATAGAGTGTAGGGTATAGAGTGTAGGGAATAGAGTGTAGAGTGTAAGGTATAGAGTGTAGAGTGTAGGGTATAGAGTGTAGGGTATAGACTGTAGGGTATAGAGTGTAGGGTATAGATTGTAGAGTGTAGGCTATAGAGTGTAGGGTATAGAGTGTAGAGTGTAGGGTATAGAGTGTAGGGTATAGAGTGTAGGGTATAGAGTGTAGGGTATAGAGTGTAGGGTATAGAGTGTAAAGTGTAGGGTATAGTGTGTAGGGTATAGAGTGCAGGGTGTAGAGTGTAGGGTATAGAGTGTAGGGTATAGAGTGTAGAGTGTAGGGTATAGAGTGTAGGGTATAGAGTGTAGGGTATAGAGTGTAGAGTGTAGGGTATATAGTGTAGAGTGTAGGGTATAGAGTGTAGAGTGTAGGGCATAGAGTGTAGAGTGTAGGGTATAGAGTGTAGGGTATAGAGTGTAGAGTGTAGGGTATAGAGTGTAGGGTATAGAGTGTAGGGTATAGAGTGTAGAGTGTAGGGTATAGAGTGTAGGGTATAGAGTATAGGGCATAGAGTGTAGGGTATAGAGTATAGGGCATAGAGTGTAGGGTATAGAGTGTAGGGTATAGAGTGTAGAGTGTAGGGTATAGAATGTAGGGTATAGAATGTAGGGTATAGAGTGTAGAGTGTAGGGTATAGAGTGTAGGGTATAGAGTGTAGGGTATAGAGTGTAGAGTGTAGGGTATAGAGTGTAGAGTGTAGGGTATAGAGTGTAGGGTATAGAGTGTAGGGTAGAGAGTGTAGGGTAGAGAGTGTAGAGTCTAGGGTATAGAGTGTAGGGTATAGAGTGTAGGGTATAGAGTGTAGAGTGTAGGGATTAGAGTGTATGGTATAGAGTGTAGGGTATAGAGTGTAGGGTGTAGAGTGTAGGGTATAGAGTGTATGGTATAGAGTGTAGGGTATAGAGTGTAGGGCATAGAGTGTAGGGAATAGAGTGTAGAGTGTAAGGTATAGAGTGTAGAGTGTAGGGCATAGAGTGTAGAGTGTAGGGTATAGAGTGTAGGGTATAGAGTGTAGGGTATAGAGTGTAGAGTGTAGGGTATAGAGTGTAGAGTGTAGGGTATAGAGTGTAGAGTGTAGGGCATAGAGTGTAGAGTGTAGGGTATAGAGTGTAGGGTATAGAGTGTAGGGTATAGAGTGTAGGGTATAGAGTGTAGAGTGTAGGGTATAGAGTGTAGAGTGTAGGGTATAGAGTGTAGGGTATAGAGTGAAGGGTATAGAGTGTAGGGTAGAGAGTGTAGAGTGTAGGGTATAGAGTGTAGGGTATAGAGTGTAGGGTATAGAGTGTAGAGTGTAGGGATTAGAGTGTAGGGTATAGAGTGTAGGGTGTAGAGTGTAGGGTATAGAGTGTAGAGTGTAGGGTATAGAGTGTAGGGTATAGAGTGTAGGGTATAGAGTGTAGGGTGTAGAGTGTAGGGTATAGAGTGTAGGGTATAGAGTGTAGGGTATAGAATGTAGGGAATAGAGTGTAGAGTGTAAGGTATAGAGTGTAGAGTGTAGGGTATAGAGTGTAGAGTGTAGGGATTAGAGTGTAGGGTATAGAGTGTAGGGTGTAGAGTGTAGGGTATAGAGTGTAGAGTGTAGGGTATAGAGTGTATGGTATAAAGTGTACGGTATAGAGTGTAGGGTGTAGAGTGTAGGGTATAGAGTGTAGGGTATAGAGTGTAGGGAATAGAGTGTAGAGTGTAAGGTATAGAGTGTAGAGTGTAGGGTATAGAGTGTAGAGTGTAGGGTATAGAGTGTAGGGTATAGAGTGTAGAGTGTAGGGTATAGAGTGTATGGTATAGAGTGTAGGGTATAGAGTGTAGGGTGTAGAGTGTAGGGTATAGAGTGTAGGGTTTAGAGTGTATGGTATAGAGTGTAGGGTATAGAGTGTAGGGTGTAGAGTGTAGGGTATAGAGTGTAGGGTATAGAGTGTAGGGTATAGAGTGTAGAGTGTAGGGTATAGAGTGTAGGGTACAGAGTGTAGGGTATAGAGTGTAGGGTATAGAGTGTAGGGTATAGAGTGTAGAGTGTAGGGTATAGAGTGTATAGTGTAGGGTATAGAGTGTAGGGTATAGATTGTAGGGTATAGAGTGTAGGGTAGAGAGTGTAGAGTGTAGGGTATAGAGTGTAGGGTATAGAGTGTAGAGTGTAGGGTATAGAGTGTATGGTATAGAGTGTAGGGTATAGAGTGTAGGGTGTAGAGTGTAGGGTATAGAGTGTAGGGTATAGAGTGTATGGTATAGAGTGTAGGGTGTAGAGTGTAGGGTATAGAGTGTAGGGTATAGAGTGTAGGGTATAGAGTGTAGGGTATAGAATGTAGGGAATAGAGTGTAGAGTGTAAGATAAAGAGTGTAGAGTGTAGGGTATAGAGTGTATGGTATAGAGTGTAGGGTATAGAGTGTAGTGTGTAGAGTGTAGGGTATAGAGTGTAGGGTATAGAGTGTAGGGTATAGAGTGTAGGGAATAGAGTGTAGAGTGTAAGGTATAGAGTGTAGAGTGTAGGGTATAGAGTGTAGGTTATAGACTGTAGGGTATAGAGTGTAGGGTATAGAGTGTAGGGTATAAAGTGTAGAGTGTAGGGTATAGAGTGTATGGTATAGAGTGTAGGATATAGAGTGTAGGGTGTAGAGTGTAGGGTATAGAGTGTAAGGTATAGAGTGTAGGGTATAGAGTGTAGGGTATAGAGTGTAGGGAATAGAGTGTAGAGTGTAAGGTATAGAGTGTAGAGTGTAGGGTATAGAGTGTAGGGTATAGACTGTAGGGTATAGAGTGTAGGGTATAGAGTGTAGGGTATAGATTGTAGAGTGTAGGCTATATAGTGTAGGGTATAGAGTGTAGAGTGTAGGGTATAGAGTGTAGGGTATAGAGTGTAGGGTATAGAGTGTAGGGTATAGAGTGTAAAGTGTAGGGTATAGTGTGTAGGGTATAGAGTGCAGGGTGTAGAGTGTAGGGTATAGAGTGTAGGGTATAGAGTGTAGGGCAAAGAGTGTAGGGTATAGAGTGTAGGGTATAGAGTGTTGGATATAGAGTGTAGAGTGTAGGGTATAGAGTGTAGAGTGTAGGGATTAGAGTGTAGGGTATAGAGTGTAGGGTGTAGAGTGTAGGGTATAGAGTGTAGAGTGTAGGGTATAGAGTGTATGGTATAGAGTGTAGGGTATAGAGTGTAGGGTGTAGAGTGTAGGGTATAGAGTGAAGGGCATAGAGTGTAGGGTATAGAGTGTAGGGTATAGAGTGTAGAGTGTAGGGTATAGAGTGTATGGTATAGAGTGTAGGGTGTAGAGTGTAGGGTATAGAGTGTAGGATAGAGAGTGTAGAGTGTAGGGTATAGAGTGTAGGGTATAGAGTGTAGAGTGTAGGGTATAGAGTGTATGGTATAGAGTGTAGGGTATAGAGTGTAGGGTGTAGAGTGTAGGGTATAGAGTGTAGGGTTTAGAGTGTATGGTATAGAGTGTAGGGTATAGAGTGTAGGGTGTAGAGTGTAGGGTATAGAGTGTAGGGTATAGAGTGTAGGGTATAGAGTGTAGAGTGTAGGGTATAGAGTGTAGGGTACAGAGTGTAGGGTATAGAGTGTAGGGCATAGAGTGTAGGGTATAGAGTGTAGAGTGTAGGGTATAGAGTGTATAGTGTAGGGTATAGAGTGTAGGGTATAGATTGTAGGGTATAGAGTGTAGGGTAGAGAGTGTAGAGTGTAGGGTATAGAGTGTAGGGTATAGAGTGTAGAGTGTAGGGTATAGAGTGTATGGTATAGAGTGTAGGGTATAGAGTGTAGGATATAGAGTGTAGGGCATAGAGTGTAGGGTATAGAGTGTAGGGTATAGAGTGTAGAGTGTAGGGTATAGAGTGTGGGGTATAGAGTGTAGGGTATAGAGTGTAGAGTGTAGGGCATAGAGTGTAGAGTGTAGGGTATAGAGTGTAGGGTATAGAGTGTAGGGTATAGAGTGTAGAGTGTAGGGTATAGAGTTTAGAGTGTAGGGTATAGAGTGTAGGGTATAGAGTGTAGGGTAGAGAGTGTAGGGTAGAGAGTGTAGAGTGTAGGGTATAGAGTGTAGGGTATAGAGTGTAGGGTATAGAGTGTAGAGTGTAGGGATTAGAGTGTAGGGTATAGAGTGTAGGGTGTAGAGTGTAGGGTATAGAGTGTAGAATGTAGGGAATAGAGTGTATGGTATAGAGTGTAGGGTATAGAGTGTAGGGTGTAGAGTGTAGGGTATAGAGTGTAGGGTATAGAGTGTAGGGTATAGAGTGTAGGGAATAGAGTGTAGAGTGTAAGGTATAGAGTGTAGAGTGTAGGGCATAGAGTGTAGAGTGTAGGGTATAGAGTATAGGGTATAGAGTGTAGGGTATAGAGTGTAGGGTATAGAGTGTAGGGTATAGAGTGTAGAGTGTAGGGTATAGAGTGTAGAGTGTAGGGTATAGAGTGTAGAGTGTAGGGCATAGAGTGTAGAGTGTAGGGTATAGAGTGTAGGGTATAGAGTGTATGGTATAGAGTGTAGGGTATAGAGTGTAGGGTGTAGAGTGTAGGGTATAGAGTGTAAGGTATAGAGTGTAGGGTATAGAGTGTAGGGTATAGAGTGTAGGGAATAGAGTGTAGAGTGTAAGGTATAGAGTGTAGAGTGTAGGGTATAGAGTGTAGGGTATAGACTGTAGGGTATAGAGTGTAGGGTATAGAGTGTAGGGTATAGATTGTAGAGTGTAGGCTATATAGTGTAGGGTATAGAGTGTAGAGTGTAGGGTATAGAGTGTAGGGTATAGAGTGTAGGGTATAGAGTGTAGGGTATAGAGTGTAGGGTATAGAGTGTAAAGTGTAGGGTATAGTGTGTAGGGTATAGAGTGCAGGGTGTAGAGTGTAGGGTATAGAGTGTAGGGTATAGAGTGTAGGGCAAAGAGTGTAGGGTATAGAGTGTAGGGTATAGAGTGTTGGATATAGAGTGTAGAGTGTAGGGTATAGAGTGTAGAGTATAGGGATTAGAGTGTAGGGTATAGAGTGTAGGGTGTAGAGTGTAGGGTATAGAGTGTAGAGTGTAGGGTATAGAGTGTATGGTATAGAGTGTAGGGTATAGAGTGTAGGGTGTAGAGTGTAGGGTATAGAGTGAAGGGCATAGAGTGTAGGTTATAGAGTGTAGGGTATAGAGTGTAGAGTGTAGGGTATAGAGTGTATGGTATAGAGTGTAGGGTGTAGAGTGTAGGGTATAGAGTGTAGGATAGAGAGTGTAGAGTGTAGGGTATAGAGTGTAGGGTATAGAGTGTAGAGTGTAGGGTATAGAGTGTATGGTATAGAGTGTAGGGTATAGAGTGTAGGGTGTAGAGTGTAGGGTATAGAGTGTAGGGTTTAGAGTGTATGGTATAGAGTGTAGGGTATAGAGTGTAGGGTGTAGAGTGTAGGGTATAGAGTGTAGGGTATAGAGTGTAGGGTATAGAGTGTAGAGTGTAGGGTATAGAGTGTAGGGTACAGAGTGTAGGGTTTAGAGTGTAGGGCATAGAGTGTAGGGTATAGAGTGTAGAGTGTAGGGTATAGAGTGTATAGTGTAGGGTATAGAGTGTAGGGTATAGATTGTAGGGTATAGAGTGTAGGGTAGAGAGTGTAGAGTGTAGGGTATAGAGTGTAGGGTATAGAGTGTAGAGTGTAGGGTATAGAGTGTATGGTATAGAGTGTAGGGTATAGAGTGTAGGATATAGAGTGTAGGGCATAGAGTGTAGGGTATAGAGTGTAGGGTATAGAGTGTAGAGTGTAGGGTATAGAGTGTGGGGTATAGAGTGTAGGGTATAGAGTGTAGAGTGTAGGGCATAGAGTGTAGAGTGTAGGGTATAGAGTGTAGGGTATAGAGTGTAGGGTATAGAGTGTAGAGTGTAGGGTATAGAGTTTAGAGTGTAGGGTATAGAGTGTAGGGTATAGAGTGTAGGGTAGAGAGTGTAGGGTAGAGAGTTTAGAGTGTAGGGTATAGAGTGTAGGGTATAGAGTGTAGGGTATAGAGTGTAGAGTGTAGGGATTAGAGTGTAGGGTATAGAGTGTAGGGTGTAGAGTGTAGGGTATAGAGTGTAGAATGTAGGGTATAGAGTGTATGGTATAGAGTGTAGGGTATAGAGTGTAGGGTGTAGAGTGTAGGGTATAGAGTGTAGGGTATAGAGTGTAGGGAATAGAGTGTAGAGTGTAAGGTATAGAGTGTAGAGTATAGGGCATAGAGTGTAGAGTGTAGGGTATAGAGTATAGGGTATAGAGTGTAGGGTATAGAGTGTAGGGTATAGAGTGTAGAGTGTAGGGTATAGAGTGTAGAGTGTAGGGTATAGAGTGTAGAGTGTAGGGCATAGAGTGTAGAGTGTAGGGCATAGAGTGTAGGGTATAGAGTGTAGAGTGTAGGGTATAGAGTGTAGGGTATAGAGTGTAGGGTATAGAGTGTAGAGTGTAGGGTATAGAGTGTAGGGTATAGAGTATAGGGCATAGAGTGTAGGGTATAGAGTGTAGGGTATAGAGTGTAGAGTGTAGGGTATAGAGTGTAGGGTATAGAGTGTAGGGTATAGAGTGTAGAGTGTAGGGTATAGAGTGTAGGGTATAGAGTGTAGGGTATAGAGTGTAGAGTGTAGGGTTTAGAGTGTAGAGCGTAGGGTATAGAGTGTAGGGTATAGAGTGTAGGGTAGAGAGTGTAGAGTGTAGGGTATAGAGTGTAGGGTATAGAGTGTAGGGTATAGAGTGTAGAGTGTAGGGATTAGAGTGTAGGTTATAGAGTGTAGGGTGTAGAGTGTAGGGTATAGAGTGTAGAGTGTAGGGTATAGAGTGTATGGTATAGAGTGTAGGGTATAGAGTGTAGGGTGTAGAGTGTAGGGTATAGAGTGTAGGGTATAGAGTGTAGGGTATAGAGTGTAGGGCATAGAGTGTAGGGAATAGAGTGTAGAGTGTAAGATATAGAGTGTAGAGTGTAGGGCATAGAGTGTAGAGTGTAGGGTATAGAGTGTAGGGTATAGAGTGTAGGGTATAGAGTGTAGAGTGTAGGGTATAGAGTGCAGAGTGTAGGGTATAGAGTGTAGAGTGTAGGGCATAGAGTGTAGAGTGTAGGGTATAGAGTGTAGGGTATAGAGTGTAGGGTATAGAGTGTAGGGTATAGAGTGTAGAGTGTAGGGTATAGAGTGTAGAGTGTAGGGTATAGAGTGTAGGGTATAGAGTGTAGGGTATAGAGTGTAGGGTAGAGAGTGTAGAGTGTAGGGTATAGAGTGTAAGGTATAGAGTGTAGGGTATAGAGTGTAGAGTGTAGGGATTAGAGTGTAGGGTATAGAGTGTAGGGTGTAGAGTGTAGGGTATAGAGTGTAGAGTGTAGGGTATAGAGTGTAGGGTATAGAGTGTAGGGTATAGAGTGTAGAGTGTAGGGTATAGAGTGTAGAGTGTAGGGTATAGAGTGTAGAGCGTAGGGCATAGAGTGTAGAGTGTAGGGTATAGAGTGTAGGGTATAGAGTGTAGAGTGTAGGGTATAGAGTGTAGGGTATAGAGTGTAGGGTATAGAGTGTAGAGTGTAGGGTATAGAGTGTAGGGTATAGAGTATAGGGCATAGAGTGTAGGGTATAGAGTGTAGGGTTTAGAGTGTAGAGTGTAGGGTATAGAGTGTAGGGTATAGAGTGTAGGGTATAGAGTGTAGAGTGTAGGGTATAGAGTGTAGGGTATAGAGTGTAGGGTATAGAGTGTAGAGTGTAGGGTATAGAGTGTAGAGTGTAGGGTATAGAGTGTAGGGTATAGAGTGTAGGGTAGAGAGTGTAGGGTAGAGAGTGTAGAGTGTAGGGTATAGAGTGTAGGGTATAGAGTGTAGGGTATAGAGTGTAGAGTGTAGGGATTAGAGTGTAGGGCATAGAGTGTAGGGTGTAGAGTGTAGGGTATAGAGTGTAGAGTGTAGGGTATAGAGTGTATGGTATAGAGTGTAGGGTATAGAGTGTAGGGTGTAGAGTGTAGGGTATAGAGTGTATGGTATAGAGTGTAGGGTATAGAGTGTAGGGCATGGAGTGTAGGGAATAGAGTGTAGAGTGTAAGGTATAGAGTGTAGAGTGTAGGGCATAGAGTGTAGAGTGTAGGGTATAGAGTGTAGGGTATAGAGTGTAGGGTATAGAGTGTAGAGTGTAGGGTATAGAGTGTAGAGTGTAGGGTATAGAGTGTAGAGTGTAGGGCATAGAGTGTAGAGTGTAGGGTATAGAGTGTAGGGTATAGAGTGTAGGGTATAGAGTGTAGGGTATAGAGTGTAGAGTGTAGGGTATAGAGTGTAGAGTGTAGGGTATAGAGTGTAGGGTATAGAGTGTAGGGTATAGAGTGTAGGGTAGAGAGTGTAGAGTGTAGGGTATAGAGTGTAGGGTATAGAGTGTAGGGTATAGAGTGTAGAGTGTAGGGATTAGAGTGTAGGGTATAGAGTGTAGGGTGTATAGTGTAGGGTATAGAGTGTAGAGTGTAGGGTATAGAGTGTAGGGTATAGAGTGTAGGGTATAGAGTGTAGGGTGTAGAGTGTAGGGTATAGAGTGTAGGGTATAGAGTGTAGAGTGTAGGGATTAGAGTGTAGGGTATAGAGTGTAGGGTGTAGAGTGTAGGGTATAGAGTGTAGAGTGTAGGGTATAGAGTGTAGGGTATAGAGTGTAGGGATTAGAGTGTAGGGCATAGAGTGTAGGGTGTAGAGTGTAGGGTATAGAGTGTAGAGTGTAGGGTATAGAGTGTATGGTATAGAGTGTAGGGTATAGAGTGTAGGGTGTAGAGTATAGGGTATAGAGTGTATGGTATAGAGTGTAGGGTATAGAGTGTAGGGCATGGAGTGTAGGGAATAGAGTGTAGAGTGTAAGGTATAGAGTGTAGAGTGTAGGGCATAGAGTGTAGAGTGTAGGGTATAGAGTGTAGGGTATAGAGTGTAGGGTATAGAGTGTAGAGTGTAGGGTATAGAGTGTAGAGTGTAGGGTATAGAGTGTAGAGTGTAGGGCATAGAGTGTAGAGTGTAGGGTATAGAGTGTAGGGTATAGAGTGTAGGGTATAGAGTGTAGGGTATAGAGTGTAGAGTGTAGGGTATAGAGTGTAGAGTGTAGGGTATAGAGTGTAGGGTATAGAGTGTAGGGTATAGAGTGTAGGGTAGAGAGTGTAGAGTGTAGGGTATAGAGTGTAGGGTATAGAGTGTAGGGTATAGAGTGTAGAGTGTAGGGATTAGAGTGTAGGGTATAGAGTGTAGGGTGTAGAGTGTAGGGTATAGAGTGTAGAGTGTAGGGTATAGAGTGTAGGGTATAGAGTGTAGGGTATAGAGTGTAGGGTGTAGAGTGTAGGGTATAGAGAGTAGGGTATAGAGTGTAGGGTATAGAGTGTAGGGAATAGAGTGTAGAGTGTAAGGTATAGAGTGTAGAGTGTAGGGTATAGAGTGTAGGGTATAGAGTGTAGAGTGTAGGGATTAGAGTGTAGGGTATAGAGTGTAGGGTGTAGAGTGTAGGGTATAGAGTGTAGAGTGTAGGGTATAGAGTGTATGGTATAAAGTGTACGGTATAGAGTGTAGGGTGTAGAGTGTAGGGTATAGAGTGTAGGGAATAGAGTGTAGAGTGTAAGGTATAGAGTGTAGAGTGTAGGGTATAGAGTGTAGGGTATAGAGTGTAGGGTATAGAGTGTAGGGTAGAGAGTGTAGAGTGTAGGGTATAGAGTGTAGGGTATAGAGTGTAGAGTGTAGGGTATAGAGTGTATGGTATAGAGTGTAGGGTATAGAGTGTAGGGTGTAGAGTGTAGGGTATAGAGTGTAGGGTATAGAGTGTATGGTATAGAGTGTAGGGTATAGAGTGTAGGGTGTAGAGTGTAGGGTATAGAGTGTAGGGTATAGAGTGTAGGGTATAGAGTGTAGAGTGTAGGGTATAGAGTGTAGGGTACAGAGTGTAGGGTATAGAGTGTAGGGTATAGAGTGTAGGGTATAGAGTGTAGAGTGTAGGGTATAGAGTGTATAGTGTAGGGTATAGAGTGTAGGGTGTAGAGTGTAGGGTATAGAGTGTAGGGTATAGAGTGTATGGTATAGAGTGTAGGGTGTAGAGTGTAGGGTATAGAGTGTAGGGTATAGAGTGTAGGGTATAGAGTGTAGGGTATAGAATGTAGGGAATAGAGTGTAGAGTGTAAGGTATAGAGTGTAGAGTGTAGGGTATAGAGTGTATGGTATAGAGTGTAGGGTATAGAGTGTAGGGTGTAGAGTGTAGGGTATAGAGTGTAGGGTATAGAGTGTAGGGAATAGAGTGTAGAGTGTAAGGTATAGAGTGTAGAGTGTAGGGTATAGAGTGTAGGGTATAGAGTGTAGGGTATAGAGTGTAGGGTGTAGAGTGTAGGGTATAGAGTGTAGGGTATAGAGTGTAGGGTATAGAGTGTAGGGTATAGAGTGTAGGGAATAGAGTGTAGAGTGTAAGGTATAGAGTGTAGAGTGTAGGGTATAGAGTGTAGGGTATAGACTGTAGGGTATAGAGTGTAGGGTATAGAGTGTAGGGTATAAAGTGTAGAGTGTAGGGTATAGAGTGTATGGTATAGAGTGTAGGGTATAGAGTGTAGGGTGTAGAGTGTAGGGTATAGAGTGTAGGGTATAGAGTGTAGGGTATAGAGTGTAGGGTATAGAGTGTAGGGAATAGAGTGTAGAGTGTAAGGTATAGAGTGTAGAGTGTAGGGTATCGAGTGTAGGGTATAGACTGTAGGGTATAGAGTGTAGGGTATAGAGTGTAGGGTATAGATTGTAGAGTGTAGGCTATAGAGTGTAGGGTATAGAGTGTAGAGTGTAGGGTATAGAGTGTGGGGTATAGAGTGTAGGGTATAGAGTGTAGGGTATAGAGTGTAGGGTATAGAGTGTAAAGTGTAGGGTATAGTGTGTAGGGTATAGAGTGCAGGGTGTAGAGTGTAGGGTATAGAGTGTAGGGTATAGAGTGTAGAGTGTAGGGTATAGAGTTCAGGGTATAGAGTGTAGGGTATAGAGTGTAGAGTGTAGGGTATAGAGTGTAGAGTGTAGGGTATAGAGTGTAGAGTGTAGGGCATAGAGTGTAGAGTGTAGGGTATAGAGTGTAGGGTATAGAGTGTAGAGTGTAGGGTATAGAGTGTAGGGTATAGAGTGTAGGGTATAGAGTGTAGAGTGTAGGGTATAGAGTGTAGGGTATAGAGTATAGGGCATAGAGTGTAGGGTATAGAGTGTAGGGTATAGAGTGTAGAGTGTAGGGTATAGAGTGTAGGGTATAGAGTGTAGAGTGTAGGGTATAGAGTGTAGGGTATAGAGTGTAGGGTATAGAGTGTAGAGTGTAGGGTATAGAGTGTAGAGTGTAGGGTATAGAGTGTAGGGTATAGAGTGTAGGGTAGAGAGTGTAGGGTAGAGAGTGTAGAGTCTAGGGTATAGAGTGTAGGGTATAGAGTGTAGGGTATAGAGTGTAGGGCATAGAGTGTAGGGAATAGAGTGTAGAGTGTAAGGTATAGAGTGTAGAGTGTAGGGTATAGAGTGTAGGGTATAGAGTGTAGGGTAGAGAGTGTAGGGTAGAGAGTGTAGAGTCTAGGGTATAGAGTGTAGGGTATAGAGTGTAGGGTATAGAGTGTAGGGCATAGAGTGTAGGGAATAGAGTGTAGAGTGTAAGGTATAGAGTGTAGAGTGTAGGGTATAGAGTGTAGGGTATAGAGTGTAGGGTGTAGAGTGTAGGGTATAGAGTGTATGGTATAGAGTGTAGGGTATAGAGTGTAGGGCATAGAGTGTAGGGAATAGAGTGTAGAGTGTAAGGTATAGAGTGTAGAGTGTAGGGTATAGAGTGTAGGGTATAGAGTGTAGGGTATAGAGTGTAGAGTGTAGGGTATAGAGTGTAGAGTGTAGGGTATAGAGTGTAGAGTGTAGGGCATAGAGTGTAGAGTGTAGGGTATAGAGTGTAGGGTATAGAGTGTAGGGTATAGAGTGTAGGGTATAGAGTGTAGAGTGTATGGTATAGAGTGTAGAGTGTAGGGTATAGAGTGTAGGGTATAGAGTGTAGGGTGTAGAGTGTAGGGTATAGAGTGTAGGGTATAGAGTGTACGGTATAGAGTGTAGAGTGTAGGGTATAGAGTGTAGGGTACAGAGTGTAGGGTATAGAGTGTAGGGTATAGAGTGTAGGGTATAGAGTGTAGAGTGTAGGGTATAGAGTGTATAGTGTAGGGTATAGAGTGTAGGGTATAGATTGTAGGGTATAGAGTGTAGGGTAGAGAGTGTAGAGTGTAGGGTATAGAGTGTAGGGTATAGAGTGTAGAGTGTAGGGTATAGGGTGTATGGTATAGAGTGTAGGGTATAGAGTGTAGGGTGTAGAGTGTAGGGTATAGAGTGTAGGGTATAGAGTGTATGGTATAGAGTGTAGGGTGTAGAGTGTAGGGTATAGAGTGTAGGGTATAGAGTGTAGGGTATAGAGTGTAGGGTATAGAATGTAGTAAATAGAGTGTAGAGTGTAAGGTATAGAGTGTAGAGTGTAGGGTATAGAGTGTATGGTATAGAGTGTAGGGTATAGAGTGTAGGGTGTAGAGTGTAGGGTATAGAGTGTAGGGTATAGAGTGTAGGGTATAGAGTGTAGGGAATAGAGTGTAGAGTGTAAGGTATAGAGTGTAGAGTGTAGGGTATAGAGTGTAGGGTATAGAGTGTAGGGTATAGAGTGTAGGGTGTAGAGTGTAGGGTATAGAGTGTAGGGTATAGAGTGTAGGGTATAGAGTGTAGGGTATAGAGTGTAGGGAATAGAGTGTAGAGTGTAAGGTATAGAGTGTAGAGTGTAGGGTATAGAGTGTAGGGTATAGACTGTAGGGTATAGAGTGTAGGGTATAGAGTGTAGGGTATAAAGTGTAGAGTGTAGGGTATAGAGTGTATGGTATAGAGTGTAGGGTATAGAGTGTAGGGTGTAGAGTGTAGGGTATAGAGTGTAGGGTATAGAGTGTAGGGTATAGAGTGTAGGGAATAGAGTGTAGAGTGTAAGGTATAGAGTGTAGAGTGTAGGGTATAGAGTGTAGGGTATAGACTGTAGGGTATAGAGTGTAGGGTATAGAGTGTAGGGTATAGATTGTAGAGTGTAGGCTATAGAGTGTAGGGTATAGAGTGTAGAGTGTAGGGTATAGAGTGTAGGGTATAGAGTGTAGGGTATAGAGTGTAGGGTATAGAGTGTAGGGTATAGAGTGTAGGGTATAGAGTGTAGAGTGTAGGGTATAGAGTGTAGGGTATAGAGTGTAGGGTATAGAGTGTAGAGTGTAGGGTATAGAGTGTAGGGTATAGAGTATAGGGCATAGAGTGTAGGGTATAGAGTATAGGGCATAGAGTGTAGGGTATAGAGTGTAGGGTATAGAGTGTAGAGTGTAGGGTATAGAATGTAGGGTATAGAGTGTAGGGTATAGAGTGTAGAGTGTAGGGTATAGAGTGTAGGGTATAGAGTGTAGGGTATAGAGTGTAGGGTATAGAGTGTAAAGTGTAGGGTATAGTGTGTAGGGTATAGAGTGCAGGGTGTAGAGTGTAGGGTATAGAGTGTAGGGTATAGAGTGTAGAGTGTAGGGTATATAGTGTAGAGTGTAGGGTATAGAGTGTAGAGTGTAGGGCATAGAGTGTAGAGTGTAGGGCATAGAGTGTAGAGTGTAGGGTATATAGTGTAGAGTGTAGGGTATAGAGTGTAGAGTGTAGGGCATAGAGTGTAGAGTGTAGGGTATAGAGTGTAGGGTATAGAGTGTAGAGTGTAGGGTATAGAGTGTAGGGTATAGAGTGTAGGGTATAGAGTGTAGAGTGTAGGGTATAGAGTGTAGGGTATAGAGTATAGGGCATAGAGTGTAGGGTATAGAGTATAGGGCATAGAGTGTAGGGTATAGAGTGTAGGGTATAGAGTGTAGAGTGTAGGGTATAGAATGTAGGGTATAGAGTGTAGGGTATAGAGTGTAGAGTGTAGGGTATAGAGTGTAGGGTATAGAGTGTAGGGTATAGAGTGTAGAGTGTAGGGTATAGAGTGTAGAGTGTAGGGTATAGAGTGTAGGGTATAGAGTGTAGGGTAGAGAGTGTAGGGTAGAGAGTGTAGAGTCTAGGGTATAGAGTGTAGGGTATAGAGTGTAGGGTATAGAGTGTAGAGTGTAGGGATTAGAGTGTAGGGCATAGAGTGTAGGGTGTAGAGTGTAGGGTATAGAGTGTAGAGTGTAGGGTATAGAGTGTATGGTATAGAGTGTAGGGTATAGAGTGTAGGGTGTAGAGTGTAGGGTATAGAGTGTATGGTATAGAGTGTATGGTATAGAGTGTAGGGCATAGAGTGTAGGGAATAGAGTGTAGAGTGTAAGGTATAGAGTGTAGAGTGTAGGGTATAGAGTGTATGGTATAGAGTGTAGGGTATAGAGTGTAGGGTGTAGAGTGTAGGGTATAGAGTGTAGGGTATAGAGTGTAGGGTATAGAGTGTAGGGAATAGAGTGTAGAGTGTAAGGTATAGAGTGTAGAGTGTAGGGTATAGAGTGTAGGGTATAGAGTGTAGGGTATAGAGTGTAGGGTATAGAGTGTAGGGTATAGAGTGTAGAGTGTAGGGTATAGAGTGTAGGGTATAGAGTGTAGGGTATAGAGTGTAGAGTGTAGGGTATAGAGTGTAGGGTATAGAGTGTAGGGTATAGAGTATAGGGCATAGAGTGTAGGGTATAGAGTATAGGGCATAGAGTGTAGGGTATAGAGTGTAGGGTATAGAGTGTAGAGTGTAGGGTATAGAATGTAGGGTATAGAGTGTAGGGTATAGAGTGTAGAGTGTAGGGTATAGAGTGTAGGGTATAGAGTGTAGGGTATAGAGTGTAGGGTATAGAGTGTAAAGTGTAGGGTATAGTGTGTAGGGTATAGAGTGCAGGGTGTAGAGTGTAGGGTATAGAGTGTAGGGTATAGAGTGTAGAGTGTAGGGTATATAGTGTAGAGTGTAGGGTATAGAGTGTAGAGTGTAGGGCATAGAGTGTAGAGTGTAGGGCATAGAGTGTAGAGTGTAGGGTATATAGTGTAGAGTGTAGGGTATAGAGTGTAGAGTGTAGGGCATAGAGTGTAGAGTGTAGGGTATAGAGTGTAGGGTATAGAGTGTAGAGTGTAGGGTATAGAGTGTAGGGTATAGAGTGTAGGGTATAGAGTGTAGAGTGTAGGGTATAGAGTGTAGGGTATAGAGTATAGGGCATAGAGTGTAGGGTATAGAGTATAGGGCATAGAGTGTAGGGTATAGAGTGTAGGGTATAGAGTGTAGAGTGTAGGGTATAGAATGTAGGGTATAGAGTGTAGGGTATAGAGTGTAGAGTGTAGGGTATAGAGTGTAGGGTATAGAGTGTAGGGTATAGAGTGTAGAGTGTAGGGTATAGAGTGTAGAGTGTAGGGTATAGAGTGTAGGGTATAGAGTGTAGGGTAGAGAGTGTAGGGTAGAGAGTGTAGAGTCTAGGGTATAGAGTGTAGGGTATAGAGTGTAGGGTATAGAGTGTAGAGTGTAGGGATTAGAGTGTAGGGCATAGAGTGTAGGGTGTAGAGTGTAGGGTATAGAGTGTAGAGTGTAGGGTATAGAGTGTATGGTATAGAGTGTAGGGTATAGAGTGTAGGGTGTAGAGTGTAGGGTATAGAGTGTATGGTATAGAGTGTATGGTATAGAGTGTAGGGCATAGAGTGTAGGGAATAGAGTGTAGAGTGTAAGGTATAGAGTGTAGAGTGTAGGGTATAGAGTGTATGGTATAGAGTGTAGGGTATAGAGTGTAGGGTGTAGAGTGTAGGGTATAGAGTGTAGGGTATAGAGTGTAGGGTATAGAGTGTAGGGAATAGAGTGTAGAGTGTAAGGTATAGAGTGTAGAGTGTAGGGTATAGAGTGTAGGGTATAGAGTGTAGGGTATAGAGTGTAGGGTGTAGAGTGTAGGGTATAGAGTGTAGGGTATAGAGTGTAGGGTATAGAGTGTAGGGTATAGAGTGTAGGGAATAGAGTGTAGAGTGTAAGGTATAGAGTGTAGAGTGTAGGGTATAGAGTGTAGGGTATAGACTGTAGGGTATAGAGTGTAGGGTATAGAGTGTAGGGTATAAAGTGTAGAGTGTAGGGTATAGAGTGTATGGTATAGAGTGTAGGGTATAGAGTGTAGGGTGTAGAGTGTAGGGTATAGAGTGTAGGGTATAGAGTGTAGGGTATAGAGTGTAGGGTATAGAGTGTAGGGAATAGAGTGTAGAGTGTAAGGTATAGAGTGTAGAGTGTAGGGTATAGAGTGTAGGGTATAGACTGTAGGGTATAGAGTGTAGGGTATAGAGTGTAGGGTATAGATTGTAGAGTGTAGGCTATAGAGTGTAGGGTATAGAGTGTAGAGTGTAGGGTATAGAGTGTAGGGTATAGAGTGTAGGGTATAGAGTGTAGGGTATAGAGTGTAGGGTATAGAGTGTAGAGTGTAGGGTATAGAGTGTAGGGTATAGAGTGTAGGGTATAGAGTGTAGAGTGTAGGGTATAGAGTGTAGGGTATAGAGTATAGGGCATAGAGTGTAGGGTATAGAGTATAGGGCATAGAGTGTAGGGTATAGAGTGTAGGGTATAGAGTGTAGAGTGTAGGGTATAGAATGTAGGGTATAGAGTGTAGGGTATAGAGTGTAGAGTGTAGGGTATAGAGTGTAGGGTATAGAGTGTAGGGTATAGAGTGTAGGGTATAGAGTGTAAAGTGTAGGGTATAGTGTGTAGGGTATAGAGTGCAGGGTGTAGAGTGTAGGGTATAGAGTGTAGGGTATAGAGTGTAGAGTGTAGGGTATATAGTGTAGAGTGTAGGGTATAGAGTGTAGAGTGTAGGGCATAGAGTGTAGAGTGTAGGGCATAGAGTGTAGAGTGTAGGGTATATAGTGTAGAGTGTAGGGTATAGAGTGTAGAGTGTAGGGCATAGAGTGTAGAGTGTAGGGTATAGAGTGTAGGGTATAGAGTGTAGAGTGTAGGGTATAGAGTGTAGGGTATAGAGTGTAGGGTATAGAGTGTAGAGTGTAAGGTATAGAGTGTAGGGTATAGAGTATAGGGCATAGAGTGTAGGGTATAGAGTATAGGGCATAGAGTGTAGGGTATAGAGTGTAGGGTATAGAGTGTAGAGTGTAGGGTATAGAATGTAGGGTATAGAGTGTAGGGTATAGAGTGTAGAGTGTAGGGTATAGAGTGTAGGGTATAGAGTGTAGGGTATAGAGTGTAGAGTGTAGGGTATAGAGTGTAGAGTGTAGGGTATAGAGTGTAGGGTATAGAGTGTAGGGTAGAGAGTGTAGGGTAGAGAGTGTAGAGTCTAGGGTATAGAGTGTAGGGTATAGAGTGTAGGGTATAGAGTGTAGAGTGTAGGGATTAGAGTGTAGGGCATAGAGTGTAGGGTGTAGAGTGTAGGGTATAGAGTGTAGAGTGTAGGGTATAGAGTGTATGGTATAGAGTGTAGGGTATAGAGTGTAGGGTGTAGAGTGTAGGGTATAGAGTGTATGGTATAGAGTGTATGGTATAGAGTGTAGGGCATAGAGTGTAGGGAATAGAGTGTAGAGTGTAAGGTATAGAGTGTAGAGTGTAGGGCATAGAGTGTAGAGTGTAGGGTATAGAGTGTAGGGTATAGAGTGTAGGGTATAGAGTGTAGGGTATAGAGTGTAGAGTGTAGGGTATAGAGTGTAGAGTGTAGGGTATAGAGTGTAGAGTGTAGGGCATAGAGTGTAGAGTGTAGGGTATAGAGTGTAGGGTATAGAGTGTAGGGTATAGAGTGTAGGGTATAGAGTGTAGAGTGTAGGGTATAGAGTGTAGAGTGTAGGGTATAGAGTGTAGGGTATAGAGTGTAGGGTATAGAGTGTAGAGTAGAGAGTGTAGAGTGTAGGGTATAGAGTGTAGGGTATAGAGTGTAGGGTATAGAGTGTAGAGTGTAGGGATTAGAGTGTAGGGTATAGAGTGTAGGGTGTAGAGTGTAGGGTATAGAGTGTAGAGTGTAGGGTATAGAGCGTAGGGTATAGAGTGTAGGGTATAGAGTGTAGGGTGTAGAGTGTAGGGTATAGAGTGTAGGGTATAGAGTGTAGGGTATAGACTGTAGGGAATAGAGTGTAGAGTGTAAGGTATAGAGTGTAGAGTGTAGGGTATAGAGTGTAGAGTGTAGGGATTAGAGTGTAGGGTATAGAGTGTAGGGTGTAGAGTGTAGGGTATAGAGTGTAGAGTGTAGGTATAGAGTGTATGGTATAAAGTGTACGGTATAGAGTGTAGGGTGTAGAGTGTAGGGTATAGAGTGTAGGGTATAGAGTGTAGGGAATAGAGTGTAGAGTGTAAGGTATAGAGTGTAGAGTGTAGGGTATAGAGTGTAGAGTGTAGGGTATAGAGTGTAGGGTATAGAGTGTAGGATAGAGAGTGTAGAGTGTAGGGTATAGAGTGTAGGGTATAGAGTGTAGAGTGTAGGGTATAGAGTGTATGGTATAGAGTGTAGGGTATAGAGTGTAAGGTGTAGAGTGTAGGGTATAGAGTGTAGGGTTTAGAGTGTATGGTATAGAGTGTAGGGTATAGAGTGTAGGGTGTAGAGTGTAGGGTATAGAGTGTAGGGTATAGAGTGTAGGGTATAGAGTGTAGAGTGTAGGGTATAGAGTGTAGGGTACAGAGTGTAGGGTATAGAGTGTAGGGTATAGAGTGTAGAGTGTAGGGTATAGAGTGTATAGTGTAGGGTATAGAGTGTAGGGTATAGATTGTAGGGTATAGAGTGTAGGGTAGAGAGTGTAGAGTGTAGGGTATAGAGTGTAGAGTGTAGGGTATAGAGTGTATGGTATAGAGTGTAGGGTATAGAGTGTAGGGTGTAGAGTGTAGGGTATAGAGTGTAGGGTATAGAGTGTATGGTATAGAGTGTAGGGTGTAGAGTGTAGGGTATAGAGTGTAGGGTATAGAGTGTAGGGTATAGAGTGTAGGGTATAGAATGTAGGGAATAGAGTGTAGAGTGTAAGGTATAGAGTGTAGAGTGTAGGGTATAGAGTGTATGGTATAGAGTGTAGGGTATAGAGTGTAGTGTGTAGAGTGTAGGGTATAGAGTGTAGGGTATAGAGTGTAGGGTATAGAGTGTAGGGTATAGAGTGTAGGGTATAGAGTGTAGGGAATAGAGTGTAGAGTGTAAGGTATAGAGTGTAGAGTGTAGGGTATAGAGTGTAGGGTATAGAGTGTAGGGTATAGAGTGTAGGGTGTAGAGTGTAGGGTATAAAGTGTAGGGTATAGAGTGTAGGGTATAGAGTGTAGGGTATAGAGTGTAGGGAATAGAGTCTAGAGTGTAAGGTATAGAGTGTAGAGTGTAGGGTATAGAGTGTAGGTTATAGACTGTAGGGTATAGAGTGTAGGGTATAGAGTGTAGGGTATAAAGTGTAGAGTGTAGGGTATAGAGTGTATGGTATAGAGTGTAGGGTATAGAGTGTAGGGTGTAGAGTGTAGGGTATAGAGTGTAGGGTATAGAGTGTAAGGTATAGAGTGTAGGGTATAGAGTGTAGGGAATAGAGTGTAGAGTGTAAGGTATAGAGTGTAGAGTGTAGGGTATAGAGTGTAGGGTATAGACTGTAGGGTATAGAGTGTAGGGTATAGAGTGTAGGGTATAGATTGTAGAGTGTAGGCTATAGAGTGTAGGGTATAGAGTGTAGAGTGTAGGGTATAGAGTGTAGAGTGTAGGGTATAGAGTGTAGGGTATAGAGTGTAGGGTATAGAGTGTAGGGTATAGAGTGTAGAGTGTAGGGTGTAGAGTGTAGGGTATAGAGTGTAGGGTATAGAGTGTAGGGTATAGAGTGTAGGGTAGAGAGTGTAGAGTGTAGGGTATAGAGTGTAGGGTATAGAGTGTAGGGTATAGAGTGTAGAGTGTAGGGATTAGAGTGTAGGGTATAGAGTGTAGGGTGTAGAGTGTAGGGTATAGAGTGTAGAGTGTAGGGTATAGAGTGTAGGGTATAGAGTGTAGGGTATAGAGTGTAGGGTGTAGAGTGTAGGGTATAGAGAGTAGGGTATAGAGTGTAGGGTATAGAGTGTAGGGAATAGAGTGTAGAGTGTAAGGTATAGAGTGTAGAGTGTAGGGTATAGAGTGTAGGGTATAGAGTGTAGAGTGTAGGGATTAGAGTTTAGGGTATAGAGTGTAGGGTGTAGAGTGTAGGGTATAGAGTGTAGAGTGTAGGGTATAGAGTGTATGGTATAAAGTGTACGGTATAGAGTGTAGGGTGTAGAGTGTAGGGTATAGAGTGTAGGGAATAGAGTGTAGAGTGTAAGGTATAGAGTGTAGAGTGTAGGGTATAGAGTGTAGAGTGTAGGGTATAGAGTGTAGGGTATAGAGTGTAGGGTATAGAGTGTAGGGTAGAGAGTGTAGAGTGTAGGGTATAGAGTGTAGGGTATAGAGTGTAGAGTGTAGGGTATAGAGTGTATGTTATAGAGTGTAGGGTATAGAGTGTAGGGTGTAGAGTGTAGGGTATAGAGTGTAGGGTATAGAGTGTATGGTATAGAGTGTAGGGTATAGAGTGTAGGGTGTAGAGTGTAGGGTATAGAGTGTAGGGTATAGAGTGTAGGGTATAGAGTGTAGAGTGTAGGGTATAGAGTGTAGGGTACAGAGTGTAGGGTATAGAGTGTAGGGTATAGAGTGTAGGGTATAGAGTGTAGAGTGTAGGGTATAGAGTGTATAGTGTAGGGTATAGAGTGTAGGGTATAGATTGTAGGGTATAGAGTGTAGGGTAGAGAGTGTAGAGTGTAGGGTATAGAGTGTAGGGTATAGAGTTTAGAGTGTAGGGTATAGAGTGTATGGTATAGAGTGTAGGGTATAGAGTGTAGGGTGTAGAGTGTAGGGTATAGAGTGTAGGGTATAGAGTGTATGGTATAGAGTGTAGGGTGTAGAGTGTAGGGTATAGAGTGTAGGGTATAGAGTGTAGGAGGGTGTAGAGTGTAGGGTATAGAGTGTAGGGTATAGAGTGTAGGGTATAGAGTGTAGAGTGTAGGGTATAGAGTGTATAGTGTAGGGTATAGAGTGTAGGGTATAGATTGTAGGGTATAGAGTGTAGGGTAGAGAGTGTAGAGTGTAGGGTATAGAGTGTAGGGTATAGAGTGTAGAGTGTAGGATATAGAGTGTATGGTATAGAGTGTAGGGTATAGAGTGTAGGGTGTAGAGTGTAGGGTATAGAGTGTAGGGTATAGAGTGTATGGTATAGAGTGTAGGGTGTAGAGTGTAGGGTATAGAGTGTAGGGTATAGAGTGTAGGGTATAGAGTGTAGGGTATAGAATGTAGGGAATAGAGTGTAGAGTGTAAGGTATAGAGTGTAGAGTGTAGGGTATAGAGTGTATGGTATAGAGTGTAGGGTATAGAGTGTAGGGTATAGAGTGTAGGGTATAGAGTGTAGGGTATAGAGTGTAGGGTATAGAGTGTAGGGTATAGAGTGTAGGGTATAGAGTGTAGGGAATAGAGTGTAGAGTGTAAGGTATAGAGTGTAGAGTGTAGGGTATAGAGTGTAGGGTATAGAGTGTAGGGTATAGAGTGTAGGGTGTAGAGTGTAGGGTATAGAGTGTAGGGTATAGAGTGTAGGGTATAGAGTGTAGGGAATAGAGTGTAGAGTGTAAGGTATAGAGTGTAGAGTGTAGGGTATAGAGTGTAGGGTATAGACTGTAGGGTATAGAGTGTAGGGTATAGAGTGTAGGGTATAAAGTGTAGAGTGTAGGGTATAGAGTGTATGGTATAGAGTGTAGGGTATAGAGTGTAGGGTGTAGAGTGTAGGGTATAGAGTGTAGGGTATAGAGTGTAGGGTATAGAGTGTAGGGAATAGAGTGTAGAGTGTAAGGTATAGAGTGTAGAGTGTAGGGTATAGAGTGTAGGGTATAGACTGTAGGGTATAGAGTGTAGGGTATAGAGTGTAGGGTATAGATTGTAGAGTGTAGGCTATAGAGTGTAGGGTATAGAGTGTAGAGTGTAGGGTATAGAGTGTAGGGTATAGAGTGTAGGGTATAGAGTGTAGGGTATAGAGTGTAGGGTATAGAGTGTAAAGTGTAGGGTATAGTGTGTAGGGTATAGAGTGCAGGGTGTAGAGTGTAGGGTATAGAGTGAAGGGTATAGAGTGTAGAGTGTAGGGTATAGAGTGTAGGGTATAGAGTGTAGGGTATAGAGTGTAGAGTGTAGGGTATAGAGTGTAGAGTGTAGGGTATAGAGTGTAGAGTGTAGGGCATAGAGTGTAGAGTGTAGGGTATAGAGTGTAGGGTATAGAGTGTAGAGTGTAGGGTATAGAGTGTAGGGTATAGAGTGTAGGGTATAGAGTGTAGAGTGTAGGGTATAGAGTGTAGGGTATAGAGTATAGGGCATAGAGTGTAGGGTATAGAGTATAGGGCATAGAGTGTAGGGTATAGAGTGTAGGGTATAGAGTGTAGAGTGTAGGGTATAGAATGTAGGGTATAGAGTGTAGGGTATAGAGTGTAGAGTGTAGGGTATAGAGTGTAGGGTATAGAGTGTAGGGTATAGAGTGTAGAGTGTAGGGTATAGAGTGTAGAGTGTAGGGTATAGAATGTAGGGTATAGAGTGTAGGGTAGAGAGTGTAGGGTAGAGAGTGTAGAGTCTAGGGTATAGAGTGTAGGGTATAGAGTGTAGGGTATAGAGTGTAGAGTGTAGGGATTAGAGTGTACAGCATAGAGTGTAGGGTGTAGAGTGTAGGGTATAGAGTGTAGAGTGTAGGGTATAGAGTGTATGGTATAGAGTGTAGGGTATAGAGTGTAGGGTGTAGAGTGTAGGGTATAGAGTGTATGGTATAGAGTGTAGGGTATAGAGTGTAGGGCATAGAGTGTAGGGAATAGAGTGTAGAGTGTAAGGTATAGAGTGTAGAGTGTAGGGCATAGAGTGTAGAGTGTAGGGTATAGAGTGTAGGGTATAGAGTGTAGGGTATAGAGTGTAGAGTGTAGGGTATAGAGTGTAGAGTGTAGGGTATAGAGTGTAGAGTGTAGGGCATAGAGTGTAGAGTGTAGGGTATAGAGTGTAGGGTATAGAGTGTAGGGTATAGAGTGTAGGGTATAGAGTGTAGAGTGTAGGGTATAGAGTGTAGAGTGTAGGGTATAGAGTGTAGGGTATAGAGTGTAGGGTATAGAGTGTAGGGTAGAGAGTGTAGAGTGTAGGGTATAGAGTGTAGGGTATAGAGTGTAGGATATAGAGTGTAGAGTGTAGGGATTAGAGTGTAGGGTATAGAGTGTAGGGTGTAGAGTGTAGGGTATAGAGTGTAGAGTGTAGGGTATAGAGTGTAGGGTATAGAGTGTAGGGTATAGAGTGTAGGGTGTAGAGTGTAGGGTATAGAGTGTAGGGTATAGAGTGTAGGGTATAGAGTGTAGGGAATAGAGTGTAGAGTGTAAGGTATAGAGTGTAGAGTGTAGGGTATAGAGTGTAGAGTGTAGGGATTAGAGTGTAGGGTATAGAGTGTAGGGTGTAGAGTGTAGGGTATAGAGTGTAGAGTGTAGGGTATAGAGTGTATGGTATAAAGTGTACGGTATAGAGTGTAGGGTGTAGAGTGTAGGGTATAGAGTGTAGGGTATAGAGTGTAGGGAATAGAGTGTAGAGTGTAAGGTATAGAGTGTAGAGTGTAGGGTATAGAGTGTAGAGTGTAGGGTATAGAGTGTAGGGTATAGAGTGTAGGGTATAGAGTGTAGGATAGAGAGTGTAGAGTGTAGGGTATAGAGTGTAGGGTATAGAGTGTAGAGTGTAGGGTATAGAGTGTAGGGTATAGAGTATAGGGCATAGAGTGTAGGGTATAGAGTATAGGGCATAGAGTGTAGGGTATAGAGTGTAGGGTATAGAGTGTAGAGTGTAGGGTATAGAATGTAGGGTATAGAGTGTAGGGTATAGAGTGTAGAGTGTAGGGTATAGAGTGTAGGGTATAGAGTGTAGGGTATAGAGTGTAGAGTGTAGGGTATAGAGTGTAGAGTGTAGGGTATAGAGTGTAGGGTAGAGAGTGTAGGGTAGAGAGTGTAGAGTCTAGGGTATAGAGTGTAGGGTATAGAGTGTAGGGTATAGAGTGTAGAGTGTAGGGATTAGAGTGTAGGGTATAGGGTGTAGGGTATAGAGTGTAGGGTATAGAGTGTAGAGTGTAGGGTATAGAGTGTAGGGTATAGAGGTATAGAGTATAGGGCATAGAGTGTAGGGTATAGAGTATAGGGCATAGAGTGTAGGGTATAGAGTGTAGGGTATAGAGTGTAGAGTGTAGGGTATAGAATGTAGGGTATAGAGTGTAGGGTATAGAGTGTAGAGTGTAGGGTATAGAGTGTAGGGTATAGAGTGTAGGGTATAGAGTGTAGAGTGTAGGGTATAGAGTATAGAGTGTAGGGTATAGAGTGTAGGGTATAGAGTGTAGGGTAGAGAGTGTAGGGTAGAGAGTGTAGAGTCTAGGGTATAGAGTGTAGGGTATAGAGTGTAGAGTGTAGGGATTAGAGTGTACGGCATAGAGTGTAGGGTGTAGAGTGTAGGGTATAGAATGTAGAGTGTAGGGTATAGAGTGTATGGTATAGAGTGTAGGGTATAGAGTGTAGGGTGTAGAGTGTAGGGTATAGAGTGTATGGTATAGAGTGTAGGGTATAGAGTGTAGGGCATAGAGTGTAGGGAATAGAGTGTAGAGTGTAAGGTATAGAGTGTAGAGTGTAGGGCATAGAGTGTAGAGTGTAGGGTATAGAGTGTAGGGTATAGAGTGTAGGGTATAGAGTGTAGAGTGTAGGGTATAGAGTGTAGGGTATAGAGTGTAGGGTATAGAGTGTAGAGTGTAGGGTATAGAGTGTAGGGTATAGAGTATAGGGCATAGAGTGTAGGGTATAGAGTATAGGGCATAGAGTGTAGGGTATAGAGTGTAGGGTATAGAGTGTAGAGTGTAGGGTATAGAATGTAGGGTATAGAGTGTAGGGTATAGAGTGTAGGGTGTAGAGTGTAGGGTATAGAGTGTAGAGTGTAGGGTATAGAGTGTATGGTATAGAGTGTAGGGTATAGAGTGTAGGGTGTAGAGTGTAGGGTATAGAGTGTATGGTATAGAGTGTAGGGTATAGAGTGTAGGGCATAGAGTGTAGGGAATAGAGTGTAGAGTGTAAGGTATAGAGTGTAGAGTGTAGGGCATAGAGTGTAGAGTGTAGGATATAGAGTGTAGGGTATAGAGTGTAGGGTATAGAGTGTAGAGTGTAGGGTATAGAGTGTAGAGTGTAGGGTATAGAGTGTAGAGTGTAGGGCATAGAGTGTAGAGTGTAGGGTATAGAGTGTAGGGTATAGAGTGTAGGGTATAGAGTGTAGGGTATAGAGTGTAGAGTGTAGGGTATAGAGTGTAGAGTGTAGGGATTAGAGTGTAGGGTATAGGGTGTAGGGTATAGAGTGTAGGGTATAGAGTGTAGAGTGTAGGGTATAGAGTGTAGGGTATAGAGGTATAGAGTATAGGGCATAGAGTGTAGGGTATAGAGTATAGGGCATAGAGTGTAGGGTATAGAGTGTAGGGTATAGAGTGTAGAGTGTAGGGTATAGAATGTAGGGTATAGAGTGTAGGGTATAGAGTGTAGAGTGTAGGGTATAGAGTGTAGGGTATAGAGTGTAGGGTATAGAGTGTAGGGAATAGAGTGTAGAGTGTAAGGTATAGAGTGTAGAGTGTAGGGTATAGAGTGTAGAGTGTAGGGATTAGAGTGTAGGGTATAGAGTGTAGGGTGTAGAGTGTAGGGTATAGAGTGTAGAGTGTAGGGTATAGAGTGTATGGTATAAAGTGTACGGTATAGAGTGTAGGGTGTAGAGTGTAGGGTATAGACTGTAGGGTATAGAGTGTAGGGAATAGAGTGTAGAGTGTAAGGTATAGAGTGTAGAGTGTAGGGTATAGAGTGTAGAGTGTAGGGTATAGAGTGTAGGGTGTAGAGTGTAGGGTATAGAGTGTAGGATAGAGAGTGTAGAGTGTAGGGTATAGAGTGTAGAGTATAGAGTGTAGAGTGTAGGGTATAGAATGTAGGGTATAGAGTGTAGGGTATAGAGTGTAGAGTGTAGGGTATAGAGTGTAGGGTATAGAGTGTAGGGTATAGAGTGTAGAGTGTAGGGTATAGAGTGTAGAGTGT
Source organism: Ranitomeya imitator (assembly GCF_032444005.1). Taxonomy (NCBI): domain Eukaryota; kingdom Metazoa; phylum Chordata; class Amphibia; order Anura; family Dendrobatidae; genus Ranitomeya; species Ranitomeya imitator. The sequence continues at coordinate 65,508 of NW_027193504.1, read as the reverse complement.
AGGGTATAGAGTGTAGGGTATAGAGTGTAGGGTAGAGAGTGTAGGGTAGAGAGTGTAGAGTCTAGGGTATAGAGTGTAGGGTATAGAGTGTAGGGTATAGAGTGTAGAGTGTAGGGATTAGAGTGTAGGGTATAGGGTGTAGGGTATAGAGTGTAGGGTATAGAGTGTAGAGTGTAGGGTATAGAGTGTAGGGTATAGAGGTATAGAGTATAGGGCATAGAGTGTAGGGTATAGAGTATAGGGCATAGAGTGTAGGGTATAGAGTGTAGGGTATAGAGTGTAGAGTGTAGGGTATAGAATGTAGGGTATAGAGTGTAGGGTATAGAGTGTAGAGTGTAGGGTATAGAGTGTAGGGTATAGAGTGTAGGGTATAGAGTGTAGAGTGTAGGGTATAGAGTGTAGAGTGTAGGGTATAGAGTGTAGGGTATAGAGTGTAGGGTAGAGAGTGTAGGGTAGAGAGTGTAGAGTCTGGGGTATAGAGTGTAGGGTATAGAGTGTAGGGTATAGAGTGTAGAGTGTAGGGATTAGAGTGTACGGCATAGAGTGTAGGGTGTAGAGTGTAGGGTATAGAGTGTAGAGTGTAGGGTATAGAGTGTATGGTATAGAGTGTAGGGTATAGAGTGTAGGGTGTAGAGTGTAGGGTATAGAGTGTATGGTATAGAGTGTAGGGTATAGAGTGTAGGGCATAGAGTGTAGGGAATAGAGTGTAGAGTGTAAGGTATAGAGTGTAGAGTGTAGGGCATAGAGTGTAGAGTGTAGGGTATAGAGTGTAGGGTATAGAGTGTAGGGTATAGAGTGTAGAGTGTAGGGTATAGAGTGTAGAGTGTAGGGTATAGAGTGTAGAGTGTAGGGCATAGAGTGTAGAGTGTAGGGTATAGAGTGTAGGGTATAGAGTGTAGGGTATAGAGTGTAGGGTATAGAGTGTAGGGTATAGAGTGTAGAGTGTAGATTGTAGGGTATAGAGTGTAGGGTATAGAGTGTAGGGTATACAGTGTAGGGTAGAGAGTGTAGAGTGTAGGGTATAGAGTGTAGGGTATAGAGTGTAGGGTATAGAGTGTAGAGTGTAGGGATTAGAGTGTAGGGTATAGAGTGTAGGGTGTAGAGTGTAGGGTATAGAGTGTAGAGTGTAGGGTATAGAGGTATAGAGTGTAGGGTATAGAGTGTAGGGTATAGAGTGTAGGGTGTAGAGTGTAGGGTATAGAGTGTAGGGTATAGAGTGTAGAGTGTAGGGATTAGAGTGTAGGGTATAGAGTGTAGGGTGTAGAGTGTAGGGTATAGAGTGTAGAGTGTAGGGTATAGAGGTATAGAGTGTAGGGTATAGAGTGTAGGGTATAGAGTGTAGGGTGTAGAGTGTAGGGTATAGAGTGTAGGGTATAGAGTGTAGGGTATAGAGTGTAGGGAATAGAGTGTAGAGTGTAAGGTATAGAGTGTAGAGTGTAGGGTATAGAGTGTAGAGTGTAGGGATTAGAGTGTAGGGTATAGAGTGTAGGGTGTAGAGTGTAGGGTATAGAGTGTAGAGTGTAGGGTATAGAGTGTATGGTATAAAGTGTACGGTATAGAGTGTAGGGTGTAGAGTGTAGGGTATAGAGTGTAGGGTATAGAGTGTAGGGGATAGAGTGTAGAGTGTAAGGTATAGAGTGTAGAGTGTAGGGTATAGAGTGTAGAGTGTAGGGTATAGAGTGTAGGGTATAGAGTGTAGGGTATAGAGTGTAGGATAGAGAGTGTAGAGTGTAGGGTATAGAGTGTAGGGTATAGAGTGTAGAGTGTAGGGTATAGAGTGTATGGTATAGAGAGTAGGGTATAGAGTGTAGGGTGTAGAGTGTAGGGTATAGAGTGTAGGGTTTAGAGTGTATGGTATAGAGTGTAGGGTATAGAGTGTAGGGTGTAGAGTGTAGGGTATAGAGTGTAGGGTATAGAGTGTAGGGTATAGAGTGTAGAGTGTAGGGTATAGAGTGTAGGGTACAGAGTGTAGGGTATAGAGTGTAGGGTATAGAGTGTAGGGTATAGAGTGTAGAGTGTAGGGTATAGAGTGTATAGTGTAGGGTATAGAGTGTAGGGTATAGATTGTAGGGTATAGAGTGTAGGGTAGAGAGTATAGAGTGTAGGGTATAGAGTGTAGGGTATAGAGTGTAGAGTGTAGGGTATAGAGTGTATGGTATAGAGTGTAGGGTATAGAGTGTAGGGTGTAGAGTGTAGGGTATAGAGTGTAGGGTATAGAGTGTATGGTATAGAGTGTAGGGTGTAGAGTGTAGGGTATAGAGTGTAGGGTATAGAGTGTAGGGTATAGAGTGTAGGGTATAGAATGTAGGGAATAGAGTGTAGAGTGTAAGGTATAGAGTGTAGAGTGTAGGGTATACAGTGTATGGTATAGAGTGTAGGGTATAGAGTGTAGTGTGTAGAGTGTAGGGTATAGAGTGTAGGGTATAGAGTGTAGGGTATAGAGTGTAGGGAATAGAGTGTAGAGTGTAAGGTATAGAGTGTAGAGTGTAGGGTATAGAGTGTAGGGTATAGAGTGTAGGGTATAGAGTGTAGGGTGTAGAGAGTAGGGTATAGAGTGTAGGGTATAGAGTGTAGGGTATAGAGTGTAGGGTATAGAGTGTAGGGAATAGAGTCTAGAGTGTAAGGTATAGAGTGTAGAGTGTAGGGTATAGAGTGTAGGGTATAGACTGTAGGGTATAGAGTGTAGGGTATAGAGTGTAGGGTATAAAGTGTAGAGTGTAGGCTATAGAGTGTATGGTATAGAGTGTAGGGTATAGAGTGTAGGGTGTAGAGTGTATTGTATAGAGTGTAGGGTATAGAGTGTAGGGTATAGAGTGTAGGGTATAGAGTGTAGGGAATAGAGTGTAGAGTGTAAGGTATAGAGTGTAGAGTGTAGGGTATAGAGTGTAGGGTATAGACTGTAGGGTATAGAGTGTAGGGTATAGAGTGTAGGGTATAGATTGTAGAGTGTAGGCTATAGAGTGTAGGGTATAGAGTGTAGAGTGTAGGGTATAGAGTGTAGGGTATAGAGTGTAGGGTATAGAGTGTAGGGTATAGAGTGTAGGGTATAGAGTGTACAGTGTAGGGTATAGTGTGTAGGGTATAGAGTGCAGGGTGTAGAGTGTAGGGTATAGAGTGTAGGGTATAGAGTGTAGGGCAAAGAGTGTAGGTTATAGAGTGTAGGGTATAGAGTGTTGGATATAGAGTGTAGAGTGTAGGGTATAGAGTGTAGAGTGTAGGGATTAGAGTGTAGGGTATAGAGTGTAGGGTGTAGAGTGTAGGGTATAGAGTGTAGAGTGTAGGGTATAGAGTGTATGGTATAGAGTGTAGGGTATAGAGTGTAGGGTGTAGAGTGTAGGGTATAGAGTGAAGGGCATAGAGTGTAGGGTATAGAGTGTAGGGTATAGAGTGTAGAGTGTAGGGTATAGAGTGTATGGTATAGAGTGTAGGGTGTAGAGTGTAGGGTATAGAGTGTAGGGTATAGAGTGTAGGGTGTAGAGTGTAGGGTATACAGTGTAGGGAATAGAGTGTAGAGTGTAAGGTATAGAGTGTAGAGTGTAGGGTATAGAGTGTAGGGTATAGACTGTAGGGTTTAGAGTGTAGGGTATAGAGTGTAGGGTATAGATTGTAGAGTGTAGGCTATAGAGTGTAGGGTATAGAGTGTAGAGTGTAGGGTATAGAGTGTAGGGTATAGAGTGTAGGGTATAGAGTGTAGGGAATAGAGTGTAGAGTGTAAGGTATAGAGTGTAGAATGTAGGGTATAGAGTGTAGGGTATAGACTGTAGGGTATAGAGTGTAGGGTATGGAGTGTAGGGTATAGAGTGTAGAGTGTAGGGTATAGAATGTATGGTATAGAGTGTAGGGTATAGAGTGTAGGGTGTAGAGTGTAGGGTATAGAGTGTAGGGTATAGAGTGTAGGGTATAGAGTGTAGGGTATAGAGTGTAGGGAATAGAGTGTAGAGTGTAAGGTATGGAGTGTAGAGTGTAGGGCATAGAGTGTAGGGTATAGACTGTAGGGTATAGAGTGTAGGGTATAGAGTGTAGGGTATAGATTGTAGAGTGTAGGCTATAGAGTTTAGGGTATAGAGTGTAGAGTGTAGGGTATAGAGTGTAGGGTATAGAGTATAGGGTATAGAATGTAGGGTATAGAGGGTAGAGTGTAGGGTATAGTGTGTAGGGTATAGAGTGCAGGGTGTAGAGTGTAGGGTATAGAGTGTAGGGTATAGAGTGTAGGGTATAGAGTGTAGGGTATAGAGTGTAGGGTATAGAGTGTAGAGTGTAAGGTATAGAGTGTAGAGTGTAGGGTATAGAGTGTAGGGTATAGAGTGTAGGGTATAGAGTGTAGGGTATAGAGTGTAGGGAATAGAGTGTAGAGTGTAAGGTATAGAGTGTAGAGTGTAGGGTATAGAGTGTAGGGTATAGACTGTAGGGTATAGAGTGTAGGGTATAGAGTGTAGGGTATAGATTGTAGAGTGTAGGCTATAGAGTGTAGGGTATAGAGTGTAGAGTGTAGGGTATAGAGTGTAGGGTATAGAGTGTAGGGTATAGAGTGTAGGGTATAAAGGGTAGAGTGTAGGGTATAGTGTGTAGGGTATAGAGTGCAGGGTGTAGAGTGTAGGGAATAGAGTGTAGAGTGTAAGGTATAGAGTGTAGAGTGTAGGGTATAGAGTGTAGGGTATAGAGTGTAGGGTATAGAGTGTAGGGTGTAGAGTGTAGGGTATAGAGTGTAGGGTATAGAGTGTAGGGAATAGAGTGTAGAGTGTAAGGTATAGAGTGTAGAGTGTAGGGTATAGAGTGTAGGGTATAGACTGTAGGGTATAGAGTGTAGGGTATAGAGTGTAGGGTATAGATTGTAAAGTGTAGGCTATAGATTGTAGGGTATAGAGTGTAGAGTGTAGAGTATAAAGTGTAGGGTATAGAGTGTAGGGTATAGAGTGTAGGGTATAGAGGGTAGAGTGTAGGGTATAGTGTGTAGGTTATAGAGTGCAGGGTGTAGAGTGTAGGGAATAGAGTGTAGAGTGTAAGGTATAGAGTGTAGAGTGTAGGGTATAGAGTGTAGGGTATAGAGTGTAGGGTATAGATTGTAGAGTGTAGGCTATAGAGTGTAGGGTATAGAGTGTAGAGTGTAGGGTATAGAGTGTAGGGTATAGAGTGTAGGGTATAGATTGTAGAGTGTAGGCTATAGAGTGTAGGGTATAGAGTGTAGAGTGTAGGGTATAGAGTGTATGGTATAGAGTGTAGGGTATAGAGTGTAGGGTATAGAGTGTAGGGTATAGAGTGTAGGGTATAGAGGGTAGAGTGTAGGGTATAGTGTGTAGGTTATAGAGTGCAGGGTGTAGAGTGTAGGGAATAGAGTGTAGAGTGTGAGGTATAGAGTGTAGAGTGTAGGGTATAGAGTGTAGGGTATAGACTGTAGGGTATAGAGTGTAGGGTATAGAGTGTAGGGTATAGATTGTAGAGTGTAGGCTATAGAGTGTAGGGTATAGAGTGTAGACTGTAGGGTATAGAGTGTAGGGTATAGAGTGTAGGGTATAGATTGTAGAGTGTAGGCTATAGAGTGTAGGGTATAGAGTGTAGAGTGTAGGGTATAGAGTGTAGGTTATAGAGTGTAGGGTATAGAGTGTAGGGTATAGTGGGTAGAGTGTAGGGTATAGTGTGTAGGTTATAGAGTGCAGGGTGTAGAGTGTAGGGAATAGAGTGTAGAGTGTAAGGTATAGAGTGTAGAGTGTAGGGTATAGAGTGTAGGGTATAGACTGTAGGGTATAGAGTGTAGGGTATAGAGTGTAGGGTATAGAGTGTAGAGTGTAGGGTATAGAGTGTATGGTATAGAGTGTAGGGTATAGAGTGTAGGGTATAGAGTGTAGGGTATAGAGTGTAGAGTGTAGGGTATAGAGTGTAGGGTATAGAGTGTAGGGTATATAGTGTAGGGTATAGAGTGTAGGGAATAGAGTGTAGAGTGTAAGGTATAGAGTGTAGAGTGTAGGGTATAGAGTGTAGGGTATAGACTGTAGGGTATAGAGTGTAGGGTATAGAGTGTAGGGTATAGATTGTAGAGTGTAGGTTATAGAGTGTAGGGTATAGAGTGTAGAGTGTAGGGTATAGAGTGTAAAGTATAGAGTGTAGGGTATAGAGTGTAGGGTATAGAGGGTAGAGTGTAGGGTATAGTGTGTAGGGTATAGAGTGCAGGGTGTAGAGTGTAGGGTATAGAGTGTAGGGTATAGAGTGTAGGGTATAGAGTGTAGAGTGTAAGGTATAGAGTGTAGAGTGTAGGGTATAGAGTGTAGGGTATAGAGTGTAGGGTATAGAGTGTAGGGAATAGAGTGTAGAGTGTAAGGTATAGAGTGTAGAGTGTAGGGTATAGAGTGTAGGGTATAGACTGTAGGGTATAGAGTGTAGGGTATAGAGTGTAGGGTATAGATTGTAGAGTGTAGGCTATAGAGTGTAGGGTATAGAGTGTAGAGTGTAGGGTATAGAGTGTAGGGTATAGAGTGTAGGGTATAGAGTGTAGGGTATAGAGGGTAGAGTGTAGGGTATAGTGTGTAGGGTATAGAGTGCAGGGTGTAGAGTGTAGGGAATAGAGTGTAGAGTGTAAGGTATAGAGTGTAGAGTGTAGGGTATAGAGTGTAGGGTGTAGAGTGTAGGGTATAGAGTGTAGGGTATAGAGTGTAGGGTATAGAGTGTAGGGAATAGAGTGTAAGGTATAGAGTGTAGAGTGTAGGGTATAGAGTGTAGGGTATAGACTCTAGGGTATAGAGTGTAGGGTATAGAGTGTAGGGTATAGAGTGTAGAGTGTAGGGTATAGAGTGTATGGTATAGAGTGTAGGGTACAGAGTGTAGGGTGTAGAGTGTAGGGTATAGAGTGTAGGGTATAGAGTGTAGGGTATAGAGTGTAGGGTATAGAGTGTAGGGAATAGAGTGTAGAGTGTAAGGTATAGAGTGTAGAGTGTAGGGTATAGAGTGTAGGGTATAGACTGTAGGGTATAGAGTGTAGGGTATAGAGTGTAGGGTATAGATTGTAGAGTGTAGGCTATAGAGTGTATGGTATAGAGTGTAGAGTGTAGGGTATAGAGTGTAGGGTATAGAGTGTAGGGTATAGAGTGTAGGGTATAGAGTGTAGGGTATAGAGGGTAGAGTGTAGGGTATAGTGTGTAGGGTATAGAGTGCAGGGTGTAGAGTGTAGGGTATAGAGTGTAGGGCAAAGAGTGTAGGGTATAGAGTGTAGGGTATAGAGTGTTGGATATAGAGTGTAGAGTGTAGGGTATAGAGTGTAGAGTGTAGGGATTAGAGTGTAGGGTATAGAGTGTAGGGTGTAGAGTGTAGGGTATAGAGTGTAGAGTGTAGGGTATAGAGTGTATGGTATAGAGTGTAGGGCATAGAGTGTAGGGTGTAGAGTGTAGGGTATAGAGTGTAGGGCATAGAGTGTAGGGTATAGAGTGTAGGGTATAGAGTGTACAGTGTAGGGTATAGAGTGTATGGTATAGAGTGTAGGGTATAGAGTGTAGGGTATAGAGTGTAGGGTATAGAGTGTAGGGCAAAGAGTGTAGGGTATAGAGTGTAGGGTATAGAGTGTAGGGTATAGAGTGTAGGGTATAGAGTGTAGGGTATATAGTGTAGAGTGTAGGGTATAGAGTGTAGGGTATAGAGTGTAGGGTATAGAGTGTAGGGAATAGAGTGTAGAGTGTAATGTATAGAGTGTAGAGTGTAGGGTATAGAGTGTAGGGTATAGAGTGTAGAGTGTAGGGTATAGAGTGTATGGTATAGAGTGTAGGGTATAGAGTGTAGGGTGTAGAGTGTAGGGTATAGAGTGTAGAGTGTAGGGTATAGAGTGTATGGTATAGAGTGTAGGGTATAGAGTGTAGGGTGTAGAGTGTAGGGTATAGAGTGTAGAGTGTAGGGTATAGAGTGTAGGGTATAGAGTGTAGGGTATAGAGTGTAGGGTATAGAGGGTAGAGTGTAGGGTATAGTGTGTAGGTTATAGAGTGCAGGGTGTAGAGTGTAGGGAATAGAGTGTAGAGTGTAAGGTATAGAGTGTAGAGTGTAGGGTATAGAGTGTAGGGTATAGACTGTAGGGTATAGAGTGTAGGGTATAGAGTGTAGGGTATAGAGTGTAGAGTGTAGGGTATAGAGTGTATGGTATAGAGTGTAGGGTATAGAGTGTAGGGTGTAGAGTGTAGGGTATAGAGTGTAGGGTATAGAGTGTAGGGTATATAGTGTAGGGTATAGAGTGTAGGGAATAGAGTGTAAGGTATAGAGTGTAGAGTGTAGGGTATAGAGTGTAGGGTATAGACTGTAGGGTATAGAGTGTAGGGTATAGAGAGTAGGGTATAGATTGTAGAGTGTAGGCTATAGAGTGTAGGGTATAGAGTGTAGAGTGTAGGGTATAGAGTGTAGGGTATAGAGTGTAGGGTATAGAGTGTAGGGTATAGAGTGTAGGGTATAGAGGGTAGAGTGTAGGGTATAGTGTGTAGGTTATAGAGTGCAGGGTGTAGAGTGTAGGGAATAGAGTGTAGAGTGTAAGGTATAGAGTGTAGAGTGTAGGGTATAGAGTGTAGGGTATAGAGTGTAGGGTATAGAGTGTAGGGTATAGAGTGTAGGGTATAGAGTGTAGAGTGTAGGGTATAGAGTGTATGGTATAGCGTGTAGGGTATAGAGTGTAGGGTGTAGAGTGTAGGGTATAGAGTGTAGGGTATAGAGTGTAGGGTATATAGTGTAGGGTATAGAGTGTAGGGAATAGAGTGTAGAGTGTAAGGTATAGAGTGTAGAGTGTAGGGTATAGAGTGTAGGGTATAGACTGTAGGGTATAGAGTGTAGGGTATAGAGTGTAGGGTATAGATTGTAGAGTGTAGGCTATAGAGTGTAGGGTATAGAGTGTAGAGTGTAGGGTATAGAGTGTAGGGTATAGAGTGTAGGGTATAGAGTGTAGGGTATAGAGGGTAGAGTGTAGGGTATAGTGTGTAGGGTATAGAGTGTAGGGTATAGACTGTAGGGTATAGAGTGTAGGGTATAGAGTGTAGGGTATAGATTGTAGAGTGTAGGCTATAGAGTGTATGGTATAGAGTGTAGAGTGTAGGGTATAGAGTGTAGGGTATAGAGTGTAGGGTATAGAGTGTAGGGTATAGAGTGTAGGGAATAGAGTGTAGAGTGTAAGGTATAGAGTGTAGGGTATAGAGGGTAGAGTGTAGGGTATAGTGTGTAGGGTATAGAGTGCAGGGTATAGAGGGTAGAGTGTAGGGTATAGTGTGTAGGGTATAGAGTGCAGGGTGTAGAGTGTAGGGAATAGAGTGTAGAGTGTAAGGTATAGAGTGTAGAGTGTAGGGTATAGAGTGTAGGGTATAGAGTGTAGGGTGTAGAGTGTAGGGTATAGAGTGTAGGGTATAGAGTGTAGGGTATAGAGTGTAGGGAATAGAGTGTAAGGTATAGAGTGTAGAGTGTAGGGTATAGAGTGTAGGGTATAGACTCTAGGGTATAGAGTGTAGGGTATAGAGTGTAGGGTATAGAGTGTAGAGTGTAGGGTATAGAGTGTATGGTATAGAGTGTAGGGTACAGAGTGTAGGGTGTAGAGTGTAGGGTATAGAGTGTAGGGTATAGAGTGTAGGGTATAGAGTGTAGGGAATAGAGTGTAGAGTGTAAGGTATAGAGTGTAGAGTGTAGGGTATAGAGTGTAGGGTATAGACTGTAGGGTATAGAGTGTAGGGTATAGAGTGTAGGGTATAGATTGTAGAGTGTAGGCTATAGAGTGTATGGTATAGAGTGTAGAGTGTAGGGTATAGAGTGTAGGGTATAGAGTGTAGGGTATAGAGTGTAGGGTATAGAGTGTAGGGTATAGAGGGTAGAGTGTAGGGTATAGTGTGTAGGGTATAGAGTGCAGGGTGTAGAGTGTAGGGTATAGAGTGTAGGGCAAAGAGTGTAGGGTATAGAGTGTAGGGTATAGAGTGTTGGATATAGAGTGTAGAGTGTAGGGTATAGAGTGTAGAGTGTAGGGATTAGAGTGTAGGGTATAGAGTGTAGGGTGTAGAGTGTAGGGTATAGAGTGTAGAGTGTAGGGTATAGAGTGTATGGTATAGTGTGTAGGGCATAGAGTGTAGGGTGTAGAGTGTAGGGTATAGAGTGTAGGGCATAGAGTGTAGGGTATAGAGTGTAGGGTATAGCGTGTACAGTGTAGGGTATAGAGTGTATGGTATAGAGTGTAGGGTATAGAGTGTAGGGTATAGAGTGTTGGGTATAGAGTGTAGGGCAAAGAGTGTAGGGTATAGAGTGTAGGGTATAGAGTGTAGAGTGTAGGGTATAGAGTGTAGGGTATAGAGTGTAGGGTATATAGTGTAGAGTGTAGGGTATAGAGTGTAGGGTATAGAGTGTAGGGAATAGAGTGTAGAGTGTAATGTATAGAGTGTAGAGTGTAGGGTATAGAGTGTAGGGTATAGAGTGTAGAGTGTAGGGTATAGAGTGTATGGTATAGAGTGTAGGGTATAGAGTGTAGGGTGTAGAGTGTAGGGTATAGAGTGTAGGGTATAGAGTGTAGGGTATAGAGTGTAGGGTATAGAGGGTAGAGTGTAGGGTATAGTGTGTAGGTTATAGAGTGCAGGGTGTAGAGTGTAGGGAATAGAGTGTAGAGTGTAAGGTATAGAGTGTAGAGTGTAGGGTATAGAGTGTAGGGTATAGACTGTAGGGTATAGAGTGTAGGGTATAGAGTGTAGGGTATAGAGTGTAGAGTGTAGGGTATAGAGTGTTTGGTATAGAGTGTAGGGTATATAGTGTAGGGTATAGAGTGTAGGGAATAGAGTGTAGAGTGTAAGGTATAGAGTGTAGAGTGTAGGGTATAGAGTGTAGGGTATATACTGTAGGGTATAGAGTGTAGGGTATAGAGTGTAGGGTATAGATTGTAGAGTGTAGGCTATAGAGTGTAGGGTATAGAGTGTAGAGTGTAGGGTATAGAGTGTAGGGTATAGAGTGTAGGGTATAGAGTGTAGGGTATAGAGGGTAGAGTGTAGGGTATAGTGTGTAGGGTATAGAGTGCAGGGTGTAGAGTGTAGGGTATAGAGTGTAGGGTATAGAGTGTAGGGTATAGAGTGTAGAGTGTAAGGTATAGAGTGTAGAGTGTAGGGTATAGAGTGTAGGGTATAGAGTGTAGGGTATAGAGTGTAGGGTATAGAGTGTAGGGAATAGAGTGTAGAGTGTAAGGTATAGAGTGTAGAGTGTAGGGTATAGAGTGTAGGGTATAGACTGTAGGGTATAGAGTGTAGGGTATAGAGTGTAGGGTATAGATTGTAGAGTGTAGGCTATAGAGTGTAGGGTATAGAGTGTAGAGTGTAGGGTATAGAGTGTAGGGTATAGAGTGTAGGGTATAGAGTGTAGGGTATAGAGGGTAGAGTGTAGGGTATAGTGTGTAGGGTATAGAGTGCAGGGTGTAGAGTGTAGGGAATAGAGTGTAGAGTGTAAGGTATAGAGTGTAGAGTGTAGGGTATAGAGTGTAGGGTATAGAGTGTAGGGTGTAGAGTGTAGGGTATAGAGTGTAGGGTATAGAGTGTAGGGTATAGAGTGTAGGGAATAGAGTGTAAGGTATAGAGTGTAGAGTGTAGGGTATAGAGTGTAGGGTATAGACTCTAGGGTATAGAGTGTAGGGTATAGAGTGTAGGGTATAGAGTGTAGAGTGTAGGGTATAGAGTGTATGGTATAGAGTGTAGGGTACAGAGTGTAGGGTGTAGAGTGTAGGGTATAGAGTGTAGGGTATAGAGTGTAGGGTATAGAGTGTAGGGAATAGAGTGTAGAGTGTAAGGTATAGAGTGTAGAGTGTAGGGTATAGAGTGTAGGGTATAGACTGTAGGGTATAGAGTGTAGGGTATAGAGTGTAGGGTATAGATTGTAGAGTGTAGGCTATAGAGTGTATGGTATAGAGTGTAGAGTGTAGGGTATAGAGTGTAGGGTATAGAGTGTAGGGTATAGAGTGTAGGGTATAGAGGGTAGAGTGTAGGGTATAGTGTGTAGGGTATAGAGTGCAGGGTGTAGAGTGTAGGGTATAGAGTGTAGGGCAAAGAGTGTAGGGTATAGAGTGTAGGGTATAGAGTGTTGGATATAGAGTGTAGAGTGTAGGGTATAGAGTGTAGAGTGTAGGGATTAGAGTGTAGGGTATAGAGTGTAGGGTGTAGAGTGTAGGGTATAGAGTGTAGAGTGTAGGGTATAGAGTGTATGGTATAGAGTGTAGGGCATAGAGTGTAGGGTGTAGAGTGTAGGGTATAGAGTGTAGGGCATAGAGTGTAGGGTATAGAGTGTAGGGTACAGAGTGTAGGGTGTAGAGTGTAGGGTATAGAGTGTAGGGTATAGAGTGTAGGGTATAGAGTGTATGGTATAGAGTGTAGGGCATAGAGTGTAGGGTGTAGAGTGTAGGGTATAGAGTGTAGGGTATAGAGTGTATGGTATAGAGTGTAGGGTACAGAGTGTAGGGTGTAGAGTGTAGGGTATAGAGTGTAGGGTATAGAGTGTAGGGTATAGAGTGTAGGGTATAGAGTGTAGGGAATAGAGTGTAGAGTGTAAGGTATAGAGTGTAGAGTGTAGGGTATAGAGTGTAGGGTATAGACTGTAGGGTATAGAGTGTAGGGTATAGAGTGTAGGGTATAGATTGTAGAGTGTAGGCTATAGAGTGTATGGTATAGAGTGTAGAGTGTAGGGTATAGAGTGTAGGGTATAGAATGTAGGGTATAGAGTGTAGGGTATAGAGTGTAGGGTATAGAGGGTAGAGTGTAGGGTATAGTGTGTAGGGTATAGAGTGCAGGGTGTAGAGTGTAGGGTATAGAGTGTAGGGCAAAGAGTGTAGGGTATAGAGTGTAGGGTATAGAGTGTTGGATATAGAGTGTAGAGTGTAGGGTATAGAGTGTAGAGTGTAGGGATTAGAGTGTAGGGTATAGAGTGTAGGGTGTAGAGTGTAGGGTATAGAGTGTAGAGTGTAGGGTATAGAGTGTATGGTATAGAGTGTAGGGCATAGAGTGTAGGGTGTAGAGTGTAGGGTATTGAGTGTAGGGCATAGAGTGTAGGGTATAGAGTGTAGGGTATAGAGTGTACAGTGTAGGGTATAGAGTGTATGGTATAGAGAGTAGGGTATAGAGTGTAGGGTATAGAGTGTAGGGTATAGAGTGTAGGGCAAAGAGTGTAGGGTATAGAGTGTAGGGTATAGAGTGTAGAGTGTAGGGTATAGAGTGTAGGGTATAGAGTGTAGGGTATATAGTGTAGAGTGTAGGGTATAGAGTGTAGGGTATAGAGTGTAGGGTATAGAGTGTAGGGAATAGAGTGTAGAGTGTAATGTATAGAGTGTAGAGTGTAGGGTATAGAGTGTAGGGTATAGAGTGTAGAGTGTAGGGTATAGAGTGTATGGTATAGAGTGTAGGGTATAGAGTGTAGGGTGTAGAGTGTAGGGTATAGAGTGTAGAGTGTAGGGTATAGAGTGTAGAGTGTAGGGTATAGAGTGTATGGTATAGAGTGTAGGGTATAGAGTGTAGGGTGTAGAGTGTAGGGTATAGAGTGTAGGGTATAGAGTGTAGGGTATAGAGTGTAGGGTATAGAGTGTAGGGAATAGAGTGTAGAGTGTAAGGTATAGAGTGTAGAGTGTTGGGTATAGAGTGTAGGGTATAGAGTGTAGGGTATAGAGTGTAGGGTATAGATTGTAGGGTATAGAGTGTAGAGTGTAGGGTATAGTGTGTAGGGTATAGAGTGCAGGGTGTAGAGTGTAGGGTATAGAGTGTAGGGTATAGAGTGTAGGGTATAGAGTGTAGAGTGTAGGGTATAGAGTGTATGCTATAGAGTGTATGGTGTAGAATGTATGGTATAGAGTGTAGGGTATAGAGTGTAGACTGTATGGTATAGAGTGTAGGGTATAGAGTGTAGGGTATAGAGTGTATGTTATAGAGTGTAGGGTATAGAGTGTAGAGTGTAGGGTATAGAGTTTAGATTGTAGGGTATAGAGTGTAGGGTATAGAGTGTAAGGTATAGAGTGTAGGGTGTAGAGTGTAGGGTATAGAGTGTAGGGCATAGAGTGTAGGGTATAGAGTGTATGGTATAGTGTGTAGGGTATAGAGTGTATGGTATAGAGTGTAGAGTGTAGGGTATAGAATGTAGGGTATAGAGTGTAGGGTATAGAGTGTAGGGTATAGAGTGTAGGGCATAGAGTGTAGGGTGTAGGTTATAGAGTGTAGAGTGTAGGGTATAGAGTTTAGGGTATAGAATGTAGGGTATAGAGTGTAGAGTGTAGGGTATAGAGTGTAGGGTGATATAGAAGGGTTAATAGTTTGCCTTTAAGTGCCTTTTGCCTTTAATTGCTACAATTGCTAGAATCTGTTGATGCAGTAGTCTTAATGTCTCCAATTCAAGGAGACCATACTTCTTATCATGTATGTTCCCAATATTCAGTCACAACATGCTCTGGGTACGTTAGAGAATAAAGGTCAGTATGACCCTGGGTGATGGAGGGGGCTACATGAATTACATTAGAGTTACAGTTGTTGGAAATGGTATATAATATTGCCTCTTGCTCTATTACTTCAGATAAAAGTGACTTGCTCACAGGATATGTGTGAGGTGTCTTTTTGTCTCCAAGCGCGCTTGTAAAATGACGGGCGTAACTCCACAATTTGGTCTCACTGGTGATCTGTAAGCTGACATTTGGGTCAGAATGAAAAACAGCTACGACAAGGGTATAGAGTGTAGGGTATAGAGTGTAGGGCATAAAGTGTAGGGTATAGAGTGTAGGGTATAGAGTGTAGAGTGTAGGGTATAGAGTGTAGGGTATAGAGTGTAGAGTGCAGGGTATAGAGTGTAGGGTATAGAGTGTAGGGTATAGAGTGTAGAGTGTAGGGTATAGATTGTAGGGTATAGAGTGTAGGGTACAGAGTGTAGGGTATAGAGTGTAGGGTATAGAGTGTAGAGTGTAGGGTATAGAGTGTAGAGTGTAGGGTATAGAGTGTAGGGTATAGAGTGTAGGGTATAGAGTGTAGGGTAGAGAGTGTAGAGTGTAGGGTATAGAGTGTAGGTTATAGAGTGTAGGGTATAGAGTGTAGAATGTAGGGATTAGAGTGTAGGGTATAGAGTGTAGGGTGTAGAGTGTAGGGTATAGAGTGTAGACTGTAGGGTATAGAGTGTATGGCATAGAGTGTAGGGTATAGAGTGTAGGGTGTAGAGTGTAGGGTATAGAGTGTAGGGAATAGAGTGTATGGTATAGAGTGTAGGGTATAGAATGTAGGGAGTAGAGTGTAGAGTGTAAGGTATAGAGTGTAGAGTGTAGGGTATAGAGGGTAGGGTATAGAGTGTAGAGTGTAGGGATTAGAGTGTAGGGCATAGAGTGTAGAGTGTAGAGTGTAGGGTATATAAGTATATAAGGGGACAATACAAATATCTCGCTGAGGATCTGTTTATACCAAGGAAGGTGACGGGCACAAGGGGGCATTCTTTGCGTCTGGAGGAGAGAAGGTTTTTCCACCAACATAGAAGAGGATTCTTTACTGTTAGGGCAGTGAGAATCTGGAATTGCTTGCCTGAGGAGGTGGTGATGGCGAACTCTGTCGAGGGGTTCAAGAGAGGCCTGGATGTCTTCCTGGAGCAGAACAATATTGTATCATACAATTATTAGGTTCTGTAGAAGGACGTAGATCTGGGTATTTATTATGATGGAATATAGGCTGAACTGGATGGACAAATGTCTTTTTTCGGCCTTACTAACTATGTTACTATGTTACTATGTTACTATGTATAGAGTGTAGAGTGTAGAGTATAGAGTGTATGGTATAGAGTGTAGGGTATAGAGTGTAGGGTGTAGAGTGTAGGGTATAGAGTGTAGGGTATAAAGTGTAGGGTATAGAGTGTAGGGTATAGAGTGTAGGGAATAGAGTGTAGAGTGTAAGGTATAGAGTGTAGAGTGTAGGGTATAGAGTGTAGGGTATAGACTGTAGGGTATAGAGTGTAGGGTATAGAGTGTAGGGTATAGATTGTAGAGTGTAGGCTATAGAGTGTAGGGTATAGAGTGTAGAGTGTAGGGTATAGAGTGTAGGGTATAGAGTGTAGGGTATAGAGTGTAGAGTGTAGGGTATAGTGTGTAGGGTATAGAGTGCAGGGTGTAGAGTGTAGGGTATAGAGTGTAGGGTATAGAGTGTAGGGTATAAAGTGTAGAGTGTAGGGTATAGAGTGTATAGTGTAGGGTATAGAGTGTAGGGTATAGAGTGTAGGGTATAGAGTGTAGGGTATAGAGTGTAGAGTGTAGGGTATAGAGTGTATGCTATAGAGTATATGGTGTAGAGTGTATGGTATAGAGTGTAGGGTATAGAGTGTAGAGTGTATGGTATAGAGTGTAGGGTATAGAGTGTAAGGTATAGAGTGTAGGGTATAGAGTGTATGGTATAGAGTGTAGGGTATAGAGTGTAGAGTGTAGGATATAGAGTGTAGGGTATAGAGTGTAGAGTGTAGGGTATAGAGTGTAGGGTATAGAGTGTAGGGTATAGAGTGTAGAGTGTAGGGATTAGAGTGTAGGGTATAGAGTGTAGGGTATAGAGTGTAGAGTGTAGGGTATAGAGTGTAGGGTATAGAGTGTAGGGTATAGAGTGTAGGGCATAGAGTGTAGGGTATAGAGTGTAGGGTATAGAGTGTAGAGTGTAAGGTATAGAGTGTAGGGTATAGAGTGTAGGGTATAGACTGTAGGGCATAGAGTGTAGGGTATAGAGTGTAGGGTATAGAGTGTAGAGTGTAGGGTATAGAGTGTAGGGTATAGAGTGTAGGGTATAGAGTGTAGGGTATAGAGTGTAGGGTATAGAGTGTAGGGTGTAGGGTATAGAGTGTAGATAATAGAGTGTAGGGTATAGAGTGTAGAGTGTAGGGTATAGAGTGTAGGGTATAGAGTGTAGGGTATAGAGTGTAGGGCATAGAGTGTAGGGTATATAGTTTAGGGTATAGAGTGTAGAGTGTAGGGTATAGAGTGTAGGATATAGAGTGTAGGGTATAGTGTGTAGAGTGTAGGGCATAGAGTTTAGAGTGTAGGGTATAGAGTGTAGGGTATAGAGTGTAGAGTGTAGGGTATAGAGTGTAGGGTATAGAGTGTTGGGTATAGAATGTAGGGTAGAGAGTGTAGAGTGTAGGGTATAGAGTGCAGGGTATAGAGTGTAGGGTGTAGAGTGTAGGGATTAGAGTGTAGGGTATAAAGTGTAGGGTGTAGGGTATAGAGTGTATGGTATAGATTGTAGGGTATAGAGTGTAGGGTGTAGAGTGTAGGGTATAGAGTGTATGGTATAGAGTGTAGGGTATAGAGTGTAGGGTATAGAGTGTAGGGAATAGAGTGTAGAGTGTAAGGTATAGAGTGTACAGTGTAGGGTATAGAGTCTAGGGTATAGAGTGTAGAGTGTAGGGATTAGAGTGTAGGGTATAGAGTGTAGGGTGTAGAGTGTAGCGTATAGAGTGTAAAGTGTAGGGTATAGAGTGTATGGTATAGAGTGTAGGGTATAGAGTGTAGGGTGTAGAGTGTAGGGTATAGAGTGTAAGGTATGGAGTGTAGGGTATAGAGTGTAGGGTATAGAGTGTAGGGTATAGAGTGTAGGGTATAGAGTGTAGATTGTAGGGTATAGAGTGTAGGGTATAGAGTTTAAGGTATAGAGTGTAGGGTAGAGAGTGTAGAATGTAGGGATTAGAGTGTAGGGTATAGAGTGTAGGTTGTAGAGTGTAGGGTATAGAGTGTAGAGTGTAGGGTATAGAGTGTATGGTATAGAGTGTAGGTTATAGAGTGTAGGGTGTAGAGTGTAGGGTATAGAGTGTAGGGTATAGAGTGTAGGGTATATTGTGTATGGTATAGAGTGTAGGGTATAGAGTGTAGGGTGTAGGGTATAGAGTGTAGGGTGTAGAGTGTAGGGTATAGAGTGTATGGTGTAGAGTGTATGGTATAGAGTGTAGGGTATAGAGCGTAGGGTATAGAGTGTATGGTATAGAGTGTAGGGTGTAGAGTGTAGGGTATAGAGTGTAGGGTATAGAGTGTAGGGTATAGAGTGTATGGTATAGAGTGTAGGGTATAGAGTGTATGGTATAGAGTGTAGGGTATAGAGTGTAGAGTGTATGGTATAGAGTGTAGGGTATAGAGTGTAGGGTATAGAGTGTAGGGAATAGAGTGTAGAGTGTAAGGTATAGAGTGTAGAGTGTAGGGTATAGAGTGTAGGGTATAGAGTGTAGAGTGTAGGGATTAGAGTGTAGGGTATAGAGTGTAGGGTGTAGAGTGTAGCGTATAGAGTGTAAAGTGTAGGGTATAGAGAGTATGGTATAGAGTGTAGGGTATAGAGTGTAGGGTGTAGAGTGTAGGGTATAGAGTATAGGGTATAGAGTGTAGGGTATAGAGTGTAGGGTATAGAGTGTAGGGTATAGAGTGTAGGGTATAGAGTGTAGAGTGTAGGGTATAGAGTGTAGGGTATAGAGTGTAGGGTAGAGAGTGTAGAATGTAGGGATTAGAGTGTAGGGTATAGAGTGTAGGGTGTAGAGTGTAGGGTATAGAGTGTATGGTATAGAGTGTAGGGTATAGAGTGTAGGGTGTAGAGTGTAGGGTATAGAGTGTAGAGTGCAGGGTATAGAGTGTATGGTATAGAGTGTAGGGTATAGAGTGTAGAGTGTAGGGTATAGAGTGTAGGGTATAGAGTGTAGGGTATAGAGTGTAGGGCATAGAGTGTAGGGTATAGAGTGTAGGGTATAGAGTGTAGGGTATAGAGTGTAGGGTATAGAGTGTAGGGTATAGAGTGTAGAGTGTAGGGTATAGAGTGTAGAGTGTAGGGTATAGAGTGTAGAGTGTAGGGTATAGAGTGTAGGGTATAGAGTGTAGGGTATAGAGTGTAGGGTATAGAGTGTAGAGTGTAGGGTATAGAGTGTAGAGTGTAGGGTATAGAGTGTATGGTATAGAGTGTAGGGTATAGAGTGTAGGGTGTAGAGTGTAGGGTATAGAGTGTAGGGTATAGAGTGTAGGGTATAGAGTGTAGGGAATAGAGTGTAGAGTGTAAGGCATAGAGTGTAGAGTGTAGGGTATAGAGTGTACGGTATAGAGTGTAGAGTGTAGGGATTAAAGTGTAGGGTATAGAGTGTAGGGTATAGAGTGTAGGGTATAGAGTGTAGAGTGTAGGTATAGAGTGTAGGGTATAGAGTGTAGGGTATAGAGTGTAGGGCATAGAGTGTAGGGTATAGAGTGTAGGGTATAGAGTGTAGAGTGTAGGGTATAGAGTGTAGGGTATAGAGTGTAGGGTATAGAGTGTAGGGTATAGAGTGTAGAGTGTAGGGTATAGAGTGTATGCTATAGAGTGTATGGTGTAGAATGTATGGTATAGAGTGTAGGGTATAGAGTGTAGACTGTATGGTATAGAGTGTAGGGTATAGAGTGTAGGGTATAGAGTGTATGTTATAGAGTGTAGGGTATAGAGTGTAGAGTGTAGGGTATAGAGTTTAGATTGTAGGGTATAGAGTGTAGGGTATAGAGTGTAAGGTATAGAGTGTAGGGTGTAGAGTGTAGGGTATAGAGTGTAGGGCATAGAGTGTAGGGTATAGAGTGTATGGTATAGTGTGTAGGGTATAGAGTGTATGGTATAGAGTGTAGAGTGTAGGGTATAGAATGTAGGGTATAGAGTGTAGGGTATAGAGTGTAGGGTATAGAGTGTAGGGCATAGAGTGTAGGGTATAGAGTGTAGGGTATAGAGTGTAGAGTGTAGGGTATAGAGTGTAGAGTGTAGGGTATAGAGTGTATGGTATAGAGTGTAGGGTATAGAGTGTAGGGTGTAGAGTGTAGGGTATAGAGTGTAGGGTATAGAGTGTAGGGTATAGAGTGTAGGGAATAGAGTGTAGAGTGTAAGGCATAGAGTGTAGAGTGTAGGGTATAGAGTGTACGGTATAGAGTGTAGAGTGTAGGGATTAAAGTGTAGGGTATAGAGTGTAGGGTATAGAGTGTAGGGTATAGAGTGTAGAGTGTAGGTATAGAGTGTAGGGTATAGAGTGTAGGGTATAGAGTGTAGGGCATAGAGTGTAGGGTATAGAGTGTAGGGTATAGAGTATAGAGTGTAGGGTATAGAGTGTAGGGTATAGAGTGTAGGGTATAGAGTGTAGGGTATAGAGTGTAGAGTGTAGGGTATAGAGTGTATGCTATAGAGTGTATGGTGTAGAATGTATGGTATAGAGTGTAGGGTATAGAGTGTAGACTGTATGGTATAGAGTGTAGGGTATAGAGTGTAGGGTATAGAGTGTATGTTATAGAGTGTAGGGTATAGAGTGTAGAGTGTAGGGTATAGAGTTTAGATTGTAGGGTATAGAGTGTAGGGTATAGAGTGTAAGGTATAGAGTGTAGGGTGTAGAGTGTAGGGTATAGAGTGTAGGGCATAGAGTGTAGGGTATAGAGTGTATGGTATAGTGTGTAGGGTATAGAGTGTATGGTATAGAGTGTAGAGTGTAGGGTATAGAATGTAGGGTATAGAGTGTAGGGTATAGAGTGTAGGGTATAGAGTGTAGGGCATAGAGTGTAGGGTGTAGGTTATAGAGTGTAGAGTGTAGGGTATAGAGTTTAGGGTATAGAATGTAGGGTATAGAGTGTAGAGTGTAGGGTATAGAGTGTAGGGTGATATAGAAGGGTTAATAGTTTGCCTTTAAGTGCCTTTTGCCTTTAATTGCTACAATTGCTAGAATCTGTTGATGCAGTAGTCTTAATGTCTCCAATTCAAGGAGACCATACTTCTTATCATGTATGTTCCCAATATTCAGTCACAACATGCTCTGGGTACGTTAGAGAATAAAGGTCAGTATGACCCTGGGTGATGGAGGGGGCTACATGAATTACATTAGAGTTACAGTTGTTGGAAATGGTATATAATATTGCCTCTTGCTCTATTACTTCAGATAAAAGTGACTTGCTCACAGGATATGTGTGAGGTGTCTTTTTGTCTCCAAGCGCGCTTGTAAAATGACGGGCGTAACTCCACAATTTGGTCTCACTGGTGATCTGTAAGCTGACATTTGGGTCAGAATGAAAAACAGCTACGACAAGGGTATAGAGTGTAGGGTATAGAGTGTAGGGCATAAAGTGTAGGGTATAGAGTGTAGGGTATAGAGTGTAGAGTGTAGGGTATAGAGTGTAGGGTATAGAGTGTAGAGTGCAGGGTATAGAGTGTAGGGTATAGAGTGTAGGGTATAGAGTGTAGAGTGTAGGGTATAGATTGTAGGGTATAGAGTGTAGGGTACAGAGTGTAGGGTATAGAGTGTAGGGTATAGAGTGTAGAGTGTAGGGTATAGAGTGTAGAGTGTAGGGTATAGAGTGTAGGGTATAGAGTGTAGGGTATAGAGTGTAGGGTAGAGAGTGTAGAGTGTAGGGTATAGAGTGTAGGTTATAGAGTGTAGGGTATAGAGTGTAGAATGTAGGGATTAGAGTGTAGGGTATAGAGTGTAGGGTGTAGAGTGTAGGGTATAGAGTGTAGACTGTAGGGTATAGAGTGTATGGCATAGAGTGTAGGGTATAGAGTGTAGGGTGTAGAGTGTAGGGTATAGAGTGTAGGGAATAGAGTGTATGGTATAGAGTGTAGGGTATAGAATGTAGGGAATAGAGTGTAGAGTGTAAGGTATAGAGTGTAGAGTGTAGGGTATAGAGGGTAGGGTATAGAGTGTAGAGTGTAGGGATTAGAGTGTAGGGCATAGAGTGTAGAGTGTAGAGTGTAGGGTATATAAGTATATAAGGGGACAATACAAATATCTCGCTGAGGATCTGTTTATACCAAGGAAGGTGACGGGCACAAGGGGGCATTCTTTGCGTCTGGAGGAGAGAAGGTTTTTCCACCAACATAGAAGAGGATTCTTTACTGTTAGGGCAGTGAGAATCTGGAATTGCTTGCCTGAGGAGGTGGTGATGGCGAACTCTGTCGAGGGGTTCAAGAGAGGCCTGGATGTCTTCCTGGAGCAGAACAATATTGTATCATACAATTATTAGGTTCTGTAGAAGGACGTAGATCTGGGTATTTATTATGATGGAATATAGGCTGAACTGGATGGACAAATGTCTTTTTTCGGCCTTACTAACTATGTTACTATGTTACTATGTTACTATGTATAGAGTGTAGAGTGTAGAGTATAGAGTGTATGGTATAGAGTGTAGGGTATAGAGTGTAGGGTGTAGAGTGTAGGGTATAGAGTGTAGGGTATAAAGTGTAGGGTATAGAGTGTAGGGTATAGAGTGTAGGGAATAGAGTGTAGAGTGTAAGGTATAGAGTGTAGAGTGTAGGGTATAGAGTGTAGGGTATAGACTGTAGGGTATAGAGTGTAGGGTATAGAGTGTAGGGTATAGATTGTAGAGTGTAGGCTATAGAGTGTAGGGTATAGAGTGTAGAGTGTAGGGTATAGAGTGTAGGGTATAGAGTGTAGGGTATAGAGTGTAGAGTGTAGGGTATAGTGTGTAGGGTATAGAGTGCAGGGTGTAGAGTGTAGGGTATAGAGTGTAGGGTATAGAGTGTAGGGTATAAAGTGTAGAGTGTAGGGTATAGAGTGTATAGTGTAGGGTATAGAGTGTAGGGTATAGAGTGTAGGGTATAGAGTGTAGGGTATAGAGTGTAGAGTGTAGGGTATAGAGTGTATGCTATAGAGTATATGGTGTAGAGTGTATGGTATAGAGTGTAGGGTATAGAGTGTAGAGTGTATGGTATAGAGTGTAGGGTATAGAGTGTAAGGTATAGAGTGTAGGGTATAGAGTGTATGGTATAGAGTGTAGGGTATAGAGTGTAGAGTGTAGGATATAGAGTGTAGGGTATAGAGTGTAGAGTGTAGGGTATAGAGTGTAGGGTATAGAGTGTAGGGTATAGAGTGTAGAGTGTAGGGATTAGAGTGTAGGGTATAGAGTGTAGGGTATAGAGTGTAGAGTGTAGGGTATAGAGTGTAGGGTATAGAGTGTAGGGTATAGAGTGTAGGGCATAGAGTGTAGGGTATAGAGTGTAGGGTATAGAGTGTAGAGTGTAAGGTATAGAGTGTAGGGTATAGAGTGTAGGGTATAGACTGTAGGGCATAGAGTGTAGGGTATAGAGTGTAGGGTATAGAGTGTAGAGTGTAGGGTATAGAGTGTAGGGTATAGAGTGTAGGGTATAGAGTGTAGGGTATAGAGTGTAGGGTGTAGGGTATAGAGTGTAGATAATAGAGTGTAGGGTATAGAGTGTAGAGTGTAGGGTATAGAGTGTAGGGTATAGAGTGTAGGGTATAGAGTGTAGGGCATAGAGTGTAGGGTATATAGTTTAGGGTATAGAGTGTAGAGTGTAGGGTATAGAGTGTAGGATATAGAGTGTAGGGTATAGTGTGTAGAGTGTAGGGCATAGAGTTTAGAGTGTAGGGTATAGAGTGTAGGGTATAGAGTGTAGAGTGTAGGGTATAGAGTGTAGGGTATAGAGTGTTGGGTATAGAATGTAGGGTAGAGAGTGTAGAGTGTAGGGTATAGAGTGCAGGGTATAGAGTGTAGGGTGTAGAGTGTAGGGATTAGAGTGTAGGGTATAAAGTGTAGGGTGTAGGGTATAGAGTGTATGGTATAGATTGTAGGGTATAGAGTGTAGGGTGTAGAGTGTAGGGTATAGAGTGTATGGTATAGAGTGTAGGGTATAGAGTGTAGGGTATAGAGTGTAGGGAATAGAGTGTAGAGTGTAAGGTATAGAGTGTACAGTGTAGGGTATAGAGTGTAGGGTATAGAGTGTAGAGTGTAGGGATTAGAGTGTAGGGTATAGAGTGTAGGGTGTAGAGTGTAGCGTATAGAGTGTAAAGTGTAGGGTATAGAGTGTATGGTATAGAGTGTAGGGTATAGAGTGTAGGGTGTAGAGTGTAGGGTATAGAGTGTAAGGTATGGAGTGTAGGGTATAGAGTGTAGGGTATAGAGTGTAGGGTATAGAGTGTAGGGTATAGAGTGTAGATTGTAGGGTATAGAGTGTAGGGTATAGAGTTTAAGGTATAGAGTGTAGGGTAGAGAGTGTAGAATGTAGGGATTAGAGTGTAGGGTATAGAGTGTAGGTTGTAGAGTGTAGGGTATAGAGTGTAGAGTGTAGGGTATAGAGTGTATGGTATAGAGTGTAGGTTATAGAGTGTAGGGTGTAGAGTGTAGGGTATAGAGTGTAGGGTATAGAGTGTAGGGTATATTGTGTATGGTATAGAGTGTAGGGTATAGAGTGTAGGGTGTAGGGTATAGAGTGTAGGGTGTAGAGTGTAGGGTATAGAGTGTATGGTGTAGAGTGTATGGTATAGAGTGTAGGGTATAGAGCGTAGGGTATAGAGTGTATGGTATAGAGTGTAGGGTGTAGAGTGTAGGGTATAGAGTGTAGGGTATAGAGTGTAGGGTATAGAGTGTATGGTATAGAGTGTAGGGTATAGAGTGTATGGTATAGAGTGTAGGGTATAGAGTGTAGAGTGTATGGTATAGAGTGTAGGGTATAGAGTGTAGGGTATAGAGTGTAGGGAATAGAGTGTAGAGTGTAAGGTATAGAGTGTAGAGTGTAGGGTATAGAGTGTAGGGTATAGAGTGTAGAGTGTAGGGATTAGAGTGTAGGGTATAGAGTGTAGGGTGTAGAGTGTAGCGTATAGAGTGTAAAGTGTAGGGTATAGAGAGTATGGTATAGAGTGTAGGGTATAGAGTGTAGGGTGTAGAGTGTAGGGTATAGAGTATAGGGTATAGAGTGTAGGGTATAGAGTGTAGGGTATAGAGTGTAGGGTATAGAGTGTAGGGTATAGAGTGTAGAGTGTAGGGTATAGAGTGTAGGGTATAGAGTGTAGGGTAGAGAGTGTAGAATGTAGGGATTAGAGTGTAGGGTATAGAGTGTAGGGTGTAGAGTGTAGGGTATAGAGTGTATGGTATAGAGTGTAGGGTATAGAGTGTAGGGTGTAGAGTGTAGGGTATAGAGTGTAGAGTGCAGGGTATAGAGTGTATGGTATAGAGTGTAGGGTATAGAGTGTAGAGTGTAGGGTATAGAGTGTAGGGTATAGAGTGTAGGGTATAGAGTGTAGGGCATAGAGTGTAGGGTATAGAGTGTAGGGTATAGAGTGTAGGGTATAGAGTGTAGGGTATAGAGTGTAGAGTGTAGGGTATAGAGTGTAGAGTGTAGGGTATAGAGTGTAGAGTGTAGGGTATAGAGTGTAGGTTATAGAGTGTAGGGTATAGAGTGTAGGGTATAGAGTGTAGAGTGTAGGGTATAGAGTGTAGAGTGTAGGGTATAGAGTGTATGGTATAGAGTGTAGGGTATAGAGTGTAGGGTGTAGAGTGTAGGGTATAGAGTGTAGGGTATAGAGTGTAGGGTATAGAGTGTAGGGAATAGAGTGTAGAGTGTAAGGCATAGAGTGTAGAGTGTAGGGTATAGAGTGTACGGTATAGAGTGTAGAGTGTAGGGATTAAAGTGTAGGGTATAGAGTGTAGGGTATAGAGTGTAGGGTATAGAGTGTAGAGTGTAGGTATAGAGTGTAGGGTATAGAGTGTAGGGTATAGAGTGTAGGGCATAGAGTGTAGGGTATAGAGTGTAGGGTATAGAGTGTAGAGTGTAGGGTATAGAGTGTAGGGTATAGAGTGTAGGGTGTAGAGTATAGGGTATAGAGTGTAGGGTATAGAGTGTAGAGTGTAGGGTATAGAGTGTAGAGTGTAGGGTATAGAGTGTAGAGTGTAGGGTATAGAGTGTAGGGTATAGTGTGTAGGGTATAGAGTGTAGGGTATAGAGTGTAGGGCATAGCGTGTAGGGTATAGAGTGTAGGGTATAGAGTGTAGAGTGTAGGGTATAGAGTGTAGGGTATAGAGTGTAGGGTATAGAGTGTAGGGTATAGAGTGTAGAGTGTAGGGTATAGAGTGTAGGGTATAGAGTGTAGGGTATAGAGTGTAGAGTGTAGGGTATAGAGTGTAGGGTATAGAGTGTAGGGTATAGAGTGTAGGGTGTAGAGTGTAGGGTATAGAGTGTAGGGTATAGAGTGTAGGGTATAGAGTGTAGGGTATAGAGTGTAGGGAATAGAGTGTAGAGTGTAAGGTATACAGTGTTGAGTGTAGGGTATAGAGTGTAGGGTATAGAGTGTAGAGTGTAAGGTATAGAGTGTAGGGTATAGAGTGTAGGGTATAGAGTGTAGGGCATAGCGTGTAGGGTATAGAGTGTAGGGTATAGAGTGTAGAGTGTAGGGTATAGAGTGTAGGGTATAGAGTGTAGGGTATAGAGTGTAGAGTGTAGTTTATAGAGTGTAGGGTATAGAGTGTAGGGTATAGAGTGTAGAGTGTAGGGTATAGAGTGTAGGGTATAGAGTGTAGTGTATAGAGTGTAGGGCATAGAGTGTAGGGTATATAGTTTAGGGTATAGAGTGTAGAGTGTAGGGTATAGAGTGTAGGGTATAGAGTGTACGGTATAGAGTGTAGAGTGTAGGGCATAGAGTGTAGAGTGTAGGGATTAGAGTGTAGGGTATAGAGTGTAGAGTGTAGGGTATAGAGTGTAGGGTGTAGAGTGTAGGGTATAGAGTGTAGAGTGTAGGGTATAGAGTGTATGGTATAGAGTGTAGGGTATAGAGTGTAGAGTGTAGGGTATAGAGTGTAGGGTATAGAGTGTAGGGTATAGAGTGTGGAGTGTAGGGTATAGAGTGTAGGGTATAGAGTGTAGGGTGTAGTGTGTCGGGTATAGAGTGTAGAGTGTAGGGTATAGAGTGTATGGTATAGAGTGTAGGGTATAGAGTGTAGAGTGTAGGGTATAGAGTGTAGGGTATAGAGTGTAGGGTATAGAGTGTAGGGCATAGAGTGTAGGGTATAGAGTGTAGGGTATAGAGTGTAGAGTGTAGATATAGAGTGTAGGGTATAGAGTGTAGAGTGTAGGGTATAGAGTGTAGGGTATAGAGTGTAGGGTATAGAGTGTAGAGTGTAGGGTATAGAGTGTAGAGTGTAGGGTATAGAGTGTAGAGTGTAGGGTATAGAGTGTAGGGTATAGAGTGTAGGGTATAGAGTGTAGGGTATAGAGTGTAGAGTGTAGGGTATAGAGTGTAGAGTGTAGGGTATAGAGTGTATGGTATAGAGTGTAGGGTATAGAGTGTAGGGTGTAGAGTGTAGGGTATAGAGTGTAGGGTATAGAGTGTAGGGTATAGAGTGTAGGGAATAGAGTGTAGAGTGTAAGGCATAGAGTGTAGAGTGTAGGGTATAGAGTGTAGGGTATAGAGTGTAGAGTGTAGGGATTAAAGTGTAGGGTATAGAGTGTAGGGTATAGAGTGTAGGGTATAGAGTGTAGAGTGTAGGTATAGAGTGTAGGGTATAGAGTGTAGGGTATAGAGTGTAGGGCATAGAGTGTAGGGTATAGAGTGTAGGGTATAGAGTGTAGAGTGTAGGGTATAGAGTGTAGGGTATAGAGTGTAGGGTGTAGAGTATAGGGTATAGAGTGTAGGGTATAGAGTGTAGAGTGTAGGGTATAGAGTGTAGAGTGTAGGGTATAGAGTGTAGAGTGTAGGGTATAGAGTGTAGGGTATAGTGTGTAGGGTATAGAGTGTAGGGTATAGAGTGTAGGGCATAGCGTGTAGGGTATAGAGTGTAGGGTATAGAGTGTAGAGTGTAGGGTATAGAGTGTAGGGTATAGAGTGTAGGGTATAGAGTGTAGGGTATAGAGTGTAGAGTGTAGGGTATAGAGTGTAGGGTATAGAGTGTAGGGTATAGAGTGTAGAGTGTAGGGTATAGAGTGTAGGGTATAGAGTGTAGGGTATAGAGTGTAGGGTGTAGAGTGTAGGGTATAGAGTGTAGGGTATAGAGTGTAGGGTATAGAGTGTAGGGTATAGAGTGTAGGGAATAGAGTGTAGAGTGTAAGGTATAGAGTGTTGAGTGTAGGGTATAGAGTGTAGGGTATAGAGTGTAGAGTGTAAGGTATAGAGTGTAGGGTATAGAGTGTAGGGTATAGAGTGTAGGGCATAGCGTGTAGGGTATAGAGTGTAGGGTATAGAGTGTAGAGTGTAGGGTATAGAGTGTAGGGTATAGAGTGTAGGGTATAGAGTGTAGGGTATAGAGTGTAGGGTATAGAGTGTAGAGTGTAGGGTATAGAGTGTAGGGTATAGAGTGTAGGGTATAGAGTGTAGAGTGTAGGGTATAGAGTGTAGGGTATAGAGTGTAGGGTATAGAGTGTAGGGCATAGAGTGTAGGGTATATAGTTTAGGGTATAGAGTGTAGAGTGTAGGGTATAGAGTGTAGGGTATAGAGTGTACGGTATAGAGTGTAGAGTGTAGGGCATAGAGTTTAGAGTGTAGGGTATAGAGTGTAGGGTATAGAGTGTAGGGTATAGAGTGTAGAGTGTAGGGTATAGAGTGTAGGGTATAGAGTGTTGGGTATAGAGTGTAGGGTAGAGAGTGTAGAGTGTAGAGTATAGAGTGTAGGGTATAGAGTGTAGGGTATAGAGTGTAGAGTGTAGGGATTAGAGTGTAGGGTATAGAGTGTAGAGTGTAGGGTATAGAGTGTAGGGTGTAGAGTGTAGGGTATAGAGTGTAGAGTGTAGGGTATAGAGTGTATGGTATAGAGTGTAGGGTATAGAGTGTAGAGTGTAGTGTATAGAGTGTAGGGTATAGAGTGTAGGGTATAGAGTGTGGAGTGTAGGGTATAGAGTGTAGGGTATAGAGTGTAGGGTGTAGTGTGTCGGGTATAGAGTGTAGAGTGTAGGGTATAGAGTGTATGGTATAGAGTGTAGGGTATAGAGTGTAGAGTGTAGGGTATAGAGTGTAGGGTATAGAGTGTAGGGTATAGAGTGTAGGGCATAGAGTGTAGGGTATAGAGTGTAGGGTATAGAGTGTAGAGTGTAGATATAGAGTGTAGGGTATAGAGTGTAGAGTGTAGGGTATAGAGTGTAGGGTATAGAGTGTAGGGTATAGAGTGTAGGGTATAGAGTGTAGAGTGTAGGGTGTAGAGTGTAGGGTATAGAGTGTTTGGTATAGAGTGTAGAGTGTAGGGTATAGAGTGTAGAGTGTAGGGATTAGAGTGTAGGGTATAGAGTGTAGGGTATAGAGTGTAGGGTATAGAGTGTAGAGTGTAAGGTATAGAGTGTAGGGTATAGAGTGTAGGGTATAGAGTGTAGGGCATAGAGTGTAGGGTATAGAGTGTAGGGTATAGAGTGTAGAGTGTAGGGTATAGAGTGTAGGGTATAGAGTGTAGGGTGTAGAGTGTAGGGTATAGAGTGTAGGGTATAGAGTGTAGAGTGTAGGGTATAGAGTGTAGAGTGTAGGGTATAGAGTGTAGAGTGTAGGGTATAGAATGTAGGGTATAGTGTGTAGGGTATAGAGTGTAGGGTATAGAGTGTAGGGTATAGAGTGTAGAGTATAGGGTATAGAGTGTAGAGTGTAGGGTATAGAGTGTATGGTATAGAGTGTAGGATATAGAGTGTAGGGTGTAGAGTGTAGGGTATAGAGTGTAGGGTATAGAGTGCAGGGTATAGAGTGTAGGGTATAGAGTGTAGGGAATATAGTGTAGAGTGTAAGGTATAGAGTGTAGAGTGTAGGGTATAGAGTGTAGGGTATAGAGTGTAGAGTGTAGGGATTAGAGTGTAGGGTATAGAGTGTAGGGTATAGAGTGTAGGGTATAGAGTGTAGAGTGTAAGGTATAGAGTGTAGGGTATAGAGTGTAGGGTATAGAGTGTAGGGCATATAGTGTAGGGTATAGAGTGTAGGGTATAGAGTGTAGGGTATAGAGTGTAGGGTATAGAGTGTAGGGTATAGAGTGTAGGGTATAGAGTGTAGAGTGTAGGGTATAGAGTGTAGGGTATAGAGTGTAGGGTATAGAGTGTAGAGTGTAGGGTATAGAGTGTAGGGTATACAGTGTAGGGTATAAAGTGTAGGGCATAGAGTGTAGGGTATATAGTTTAGGGTATAGAGTGTAGAGTGTAGGGTATAGAGTGTAGGGTATAGAGTGTAGTGTATAGTGTGTAGAGTGTAGGGCATAGAGTTTAGAGTGTAGGGTATAGAGTGTAGGGTATAGAGTGTAGGGTATAGAGTGTAGAGTGTAGGGTATAGAGTGTAGGGTATAGAGTGTTGGGTATAGAATGTAGGGTAGAGAGTGTAGAGTGTAGGGTATAGTGTGTAGGGTATAGAGTGTAGGGTATAGAGTGTAGAGTGTAGGGATTAGAGTGTAGGGTATAGAGTGTAGGGTATAGAGTGTATGGTATAGAGTGTAGGGTATAGAGTGTAGGGTGTAGAGTGTAGGGTATAGAGTGTATGGTATAGAGTGTAGGGTATAGAGTGTAGGGTATAGAGTGTTGGGAATAGAGTGTAGAGTGTAAGGTATAGAGTAAAGAGTGTAGGGTATAGAGTGTAGGGTATAGAGTGTAGAGTGTAGGGATTAGAGTGTAGGGTATAGAGTGTAGGGTGTAGAGTGTAGCGTATAGAGTGTAAAGTGTAGGGTATAGAGTGTATGGTATAGAGTGTAGGGTATAGAGTGTAGGGTGTAGAGTGTAGGGTACAGAGTGTAGGGTATAGAGTGTAGGGTATATTGTGTATGGTATAGAGTGTAGGGTATAGAGTGTAGAGTGTAGGGTATAGAGTGTAGGGTATAGAGTGTAGGGTATAGAGTGTAGGGTAGAGAGTGTAGAATGTAGGGATTAGAGTGTAGGGTATAGAGTGTAGGGTGTAGAGTGTAGGGTATAGAGTGTAGAGTGTAGGGTATAGAGTGTATGGTATAGAGTGTAGGGTATAGAGTGTAGGGTGTAGAGTGTAGGGTATAGAGTGTAGGGTATAGAGTGTAGGGTATATTGTGTATGGTATAGAGTGTAGGGTATAGAGTGTAGGGTGTAGAGTGTAGGGTATAGAGTGTAGGGTGTAGAGTGTAGGGTATAGAGTGTATGGTGTAGAGTGTATGTTATAGAGTGTAGGGTATAGAGTGTAGAGTGTATGGTATAGAGTGTAGGGTATAGAGTGTAGGGTATAGAGTGTATGTTATAGAGGGTAGGGTATAGAGTGTAGAGTGTAGGGTATAGAGTTTAGATTGTAGGGTATAGAGTGTAGGGCATAGAGTGTAAGGTATAGAGTGTAGGGTGTAGAGTGTAGGTTATAGAGTGTAGGGTATAGAGTGTAGGGTATAGAGTGTATGGTATAGAGTGTAGGGTATAGAGTGTATGGTATAGAGTGTAGGGTATAGAGTGTAGAGTGTATGGTATAGAGTGTAGGGTATAGAGTGTAGGGAATAGAGTGTAGAGTGTAAGGTATAGAGTGTAGAGTGTAGGGTATAGAGTGTAGGGTATAGAGTGTAGAGTGTAGGGATTAGAGTGTAGGGTATAGAGTGTAGGGTGTAGAGTGTAGCGTATAGAGTGTAAAGTGTAGGGTATAGAGTATAGGGTATAGAGTGTAGGGTATAGAGTGTAGGGTATAGAGTGTAGGGTATAGAGTGTAGGGTATAGAGTGTAGAGTGTAGGGTATAGAGTGTAGGGTATAGAGTGTAGGGTATAGAGTGTAGGTAGAGAGTGTAGAATGTAGGGATTAGAGTGTAGGGTATAGAGTGTAGGGTGTAGAGTGTAGGGTATAGAGTGTAGAGTGTAGGGTATAGAGTGTATGGTATAGAGTGTAGGGTATAGAGTGTAGGGTGTAGAGTGTAGGGTATAGAGTGTAGAGTGCAGGGTATAGAGTGTATGGTATAGAGTGTAGGGTATAGAGTGTAGAGTGTAGGGTATAGAGTGTAGGGTATAGAGTGTAGGGTATAGAGTGTAGGGCATAGAGTGTAGGGTATAGAGTGTAGGGTATAGAGTGTAGAGTGTAGGGTATAGAGTGTAGGGTATAGAGTGTAGAGTGTAGGGTATAGAGTGTAGGGTATAGAGTGTAGGGTATAGAGTGTAGGGTATAGAGTGTAGAGTGTAGGGTATAGAGTGTAGAGTGTAGGGTATAGAGTGTAGGGTATAGAGAGTAGGGTATAGAGTGTAGGGCATAGAGTGTAGGGTATAGAGTGTAGAGTGTCGGGTATAGAGTGTAGAGTGTAGGGTATAGAGTGTATGGTATAGAGTGTAGGGTATAGAGTGTAGGGTATAGAGTGTAGGGTATAGAGTGTAGGGAATAGAGTGTAGAGTGTAAGGCATAGAGTGTAGAGTGTAGGGTATAGAGTGTAGGGTATAGAGTGTAGAGTGTAGGGATTAAAGTGTATGGTATACAGTGTAGGGTATAGAGTGTAGGGTATAGAGTTTAGAATGTAGGTATAGAGTGTAGGATATAGAGTGTAGGGTATAGAGTGTAGGGCATAGAGTGTAGGGTATAGAGTGTAGGGTATAGAGTGTAGAGTGTAGGGTATAGAGTGTAGGGTATAGAGTGTAGGGTATAGAGTGTAGAGTGTAGGGTATAGAGTGTAGGGTATAGAGTGTAGGGTATAGAGTGTAGGGCATAGAGTGTAGGGTATAGAGTGTAGGGTGTAGAGTGTAGGGTATAGATTGTAGGGTATAGAGTGTAGGGTATAGAGTGTAGGGTATAGAGTGTAGAGTGTAGGGCATAGAGTGTAGAGTGTAGGGTATAGAGTGTAGGGTATAGAGTGTAGGGTATAGAGTGTAGAGTGTAGGGTATAGAGTGTAGAGTGTAGGGTATAGAGTGTAGGGTATAGAGTGTAGGGTATAGAGTGTAGGGTATAGTGTGTAGGGTAGAGAGTGTAGAGTGTAGGGTACAGAGTGTAGGGTATAGAGTGTAGGGTATAGAGTGTAAAATGTAGGGATTAGAGTGTAGGGTATAGAGTGTAGGGTGTAGAGTGTAGGGTATAGAGTGTAGAGTGTAGGGTATAGAGTGTATGATATAGAGTGTAGGGTATAGAGTGTAGGGTGTAGAGTGTAGGGTATAGAGTGTAGGGAAAAGAGTGTAGGGTATAGAGTGTAGGGTATATAATGTAGGGAATAGAGTGTAGAGTGTAAGGTATAGAGTGTAGCGTGTAGGGTATAGAGGGTAGGGTATAGAGTGTAGAGTGTAGGGATTAGAGTGTAGGGCATAGAGTGTAGAGTGTAGGGTATAGAGTGTAGAGTGTAGGGTATAGAGTGTATGGTATAGAGTGTAGGGTATAGAGTGTAGGGTGTAGAGTGTAGGGTATAGAGTGTAGGGTATAAAGTGTAGGGTATAGAGTGTAGGGTATAGAGTGTAGGGAATAGAGTGTAGAGTGTAAGGTATAGAGTGTAGAGTGTAGGGTATAGAGTGTAGGGTATAGACTGTAGGGTATAGAGTGTAGGGTATATAGTGTAGGGTATAGATTGTAGAGTGTAGGCTATAGAGTGTAGGGTATAGAGTGTAGACTGTAGGGTATAGAGTGTAGGGTATAGAGTGTAGGGTATAGAGTGTAGGGTATAGAGTGTAGAGTATAGTGTGTAGGGTATAGAGTGCAGGGTGTAGAGTGTAGGGTATAGAGTGTAGGGTATAAAGTGTTGAGTGTAGGGTATAGAGTGTAGGGTATAGAGTGTAGGGTATAGAGTGTAGAGTGTATGGTATAGAGTGTATGCTATAGAGTATATGGTGTAGAGTGTATGGCATAGAGTGTAGGGTATAGAGTGTAGAGTGTATGGTATAGAGTGTAGGGTATAGAGTGTAGGGTATAGAGTGTATGTTATAGAGTGTAGGGTATAGAGTGTAGATTGTAGGGTATAGAGTTTAGATTGTAGGGTATAGAGTGTAGGTTATAGAGTGTAGGGTATAGAGTGTATGGTATAGAGTGTAGGGTATAGAGTGTAGAGTGTAGGGTACAGAGTGTATGGTATAGAGTGTAGGGTGTAGAGTGTATGGTATAGAGTGTAGGGTATAGAATGTAGGGTATAGAGTGTAGGGTATAGAGTGTAGGGCATAGAGTGTAGGGTATAGAGTGTAGAGTGTAGGGTATAGAGTGTAGGGTATAGAGTGTAGGGTATAGAGTGTATGTTATAGAGTGTAGGGTATAGAGTGTAGAGTGTAGGGTTTAGAGTTTAGATTGTAGGGTATAGAGTGTAGGGTATAGAGCGTAAGGTATAGAGTGTAGGGTATAGAGTGTAGGGTATAGAGTGTAGGGTATAGAGTGTATGGTATAGAGTGTAGGGTATAGAGTGTATGGTATAGAGTGTAGGGTATAGAGTGTAGAGTGTAGGATATAGAGTGTAGGGTATAGAGTGTAGAGTGTAGGGTATAGAGTGTAGGGTATAGAGTGTAGGGTATAGAGTGTAGAGTGTAGGGATTAGAGTGTAGGGTATAGAGTGTAGGGTATAGAGTGTAGAGTGTAGGGTATAGAGTGTAGGGTATAGAGTGTAGAGTGTAGGGTATAGAGTGTAGGGTATAGAGTGTAGGGTATAGAGTGTGGGGTATAGAGTGTAGGGTATAGAGTGTAGGGTATAGAGTGTAGAGTGTAGGGTATAGAGTGTAGGGTATAGAGTGTAGGGTATAGAGTGTAGAGTGTAGGGTATAGAGTGTAGGGTATAGAGTGTAGGGTATAGAGTGTAGAGCATAGAGTGTAGGGTATAGAGTGTAGGGTGTAGAGTGTAGGGTATAGAGTGTAGGGTATAGAGTGTAGGGTATAGAGTGTAGGGTATAGAGTGTAGGGTATAGAGTGTAGGGTATAGAGTGTAGAGTGTAGGGTATAGAGTGTAGAGTGTAGGGTATAGAGTGTAGGGTATACAGTGTAGGGTATAGAGTGTAGAGTGTAGGGTATAGAGGGTAGGGTATAGAGTGTAGAGTGTAGGGATTAGAGTGTAGGGCATAGAGTGTAGAGTGTAGAGTGTAGGGTATAGAGTGTAGAGTGTAGGGTATAGAGTGTATGGTATAGAGTGTAGGGTATAGAGTGTAGGGTGTAGAGTGTAGGGTATAGAGTGTAGGGTATAAAGTGTAGGGTATAGAGTGTAGGGTATAGAGTGTAGGGAATAGAGTGTAGAGTGTAAGGTATAGAGTGTAGAGTGTAGGGTATAGAGTGTAGGGTATAGACTGTAGGGTATAGAGTGTAGGGTATAGAGTGTAGGGTATAGATTGTAGAGTGTAGGCTATAGAGTGTAGGGTATAGAGTGTAGACTGTAGGGTATAGAGTGTAGGGTATAGAGTGTAGGGTATAGAGTGTAGGGTATAGAGTGTAGAGTGTAGGGTATAGTGTGTAGGGTATAGAGTGCAGGGTGTAGAGTGTAGGGTATAGAGTGTAGGGTATAAAGTGTTGAGTGTAGGGTATAGAGTGTATAGTGTAGGGTATAGAGTGTAGGGTATAGAGTGTAGGGTATAGAGTGTAGAGTGTATGGTATAGAGTGTATGCTATAGAGTATATGGTGTAGAGTGTATGGTATAGAGTGTAGGGTATAGAGTGTAGAGTGTATGGTATAGAGTGTAGGGTATAGAGTGTAGGGTGTAGAGTGTATGTTATAGAGTGTAGGGTATAGAGTGTAGAGTGTAGGGTATAGAGTTTAGATTGTAGGGTATAGAGTGTAGGGTATAGAGTGTAGAGTGTAGGGTATAGAGTGTAGAGTGTAGGGTATAGAGTGTAGGGTATAGAGTGTAGGGTATAGAGTGTAGGGTATAGAGTGTAGAGTGTAGGGTATAGAGGGTAGGGTATAGAGTGTAGAGTGTAGGGATTAGAGTGTAGGGCATAGAGTGTAGAGTGTAGAGTGTAGGGTATAGAGTGTAGAGTGTAGGGTATAGAGTGTATGGTATAGAGTGTAGGGTATAGAGTGTAGGGTGTAGAGTGTAGGGTATAGAGTGTAGGGTATAAAGTGTAGGGTATAGAGTGTAGGGTATAGAGTGTAGGGAATAGAGTGTAGAATGTAAGGTATAGAGTATAGAGTGTAGGGTATAGAGTGTAGGGTATAGACTGTAGGGTATAGAGTGTAGGGTATAGATTGTAGAGTGTAGGCTATAGAGTGTAGGGTATAGAGTGTAGACTGTAGGGTATAGAGTGTAGGGTATAGAGTGTAGGGTATAGAGTGTAGGGTATAGAGTGTAGAGTGTAGGGTATAGTGTGTAGGGTATAGAGTGCAGGGTGTAGAGTGTAGGGTATAGAGTGTAGGGTATAAAGTGTTGAGTGTAGGGTATAGAGTGTATAGTGTAGGGTATAGAGTGTAGGGTATAGAGTGTAGGGTATAGAGTGTAGAGTGTATGGTATAGAGTGTATGCTATAGAGTATATGGTGTAGAGTGTATGGTATAGAGTGTAGGGTATAGAGTGTAGAGTGTATGGTATAGAGTGTAGGGTATAGAGTGTAGGGTGTAGAGTGTATGTTATAGAGTGTAGGGTATAGAGTGTAGAGTGTAGGGTATAGAGTTTAGATTGTAGGGTATAGAGTGTAGGTTATAGAGTGTAGGGTATAGAGTGTATGGTATAGAGTGTAGGGTATAGAGTGTAGAGTGTAGGGTATAGAGTGTATGGTATAGAGTGTAGGGTGTAGAGTGTATGGTATAGAGTGTAGGGTATAGAATGTAGGGTATAGAGTGTAGGGTATAGAGTGTAGGGCATAGAGTGTAGGGTATAGAGTGTAGAGTGTAGGGTATAGAGTGTAGGGTATAGAGTGTAGGGTGTAGAGTGTATGTTATAGAGTTTAGGGTATAGAATGTAGAGTGTAGGGTATAGAGTTTAGATTGTAGGGTATAGAGTGTAGGGTATAGAGCGTAAGGTATAGAGTGTAGGGTATAGAGTGTAGGGTATAGAGTGTAGGGTATAGAGTGTATGGTATAGAGTGTAGGGTATAGAGTGTATGGTATAGAGTGTAGGGTATAGAGTGTAGAGTGTAGGATATAGAGTGTAGGGTATAGAGTGTAGAGTGTAGGGTATAGAGTGTATGGTATAGAGTGTAGGGTATAGAGTGTAGGGTGTAGAGTGTAGGGTATAGAGTGTAGGGTATAGAGTGTAGGGTATAGAGTGTAGGGAATAGAGTGTAGAGTGTAAGGCATAGAGTGTAGAGTGTAGGGTATAGAGTGTAGGGTATAGAGTGTAGGGTATAAAGTGTTGAGTGTAGGGTATAGAGTGAATAGTGTAGGGTATAGAGTGTAGGGTATAGAGTGTAGGGTATAGAGTGTAGAGTGTATGGTATAGAGTGTATGCTATAGAGTATATGGTGTAGAGTGTATGGTATAGAGTGTAGGGTATAGAGTGTAGAGTGTATGGTATAGAGTGTAGGGTATAGAGTGTAGGGTGTAGAGTGTATGTTATAGAGTGTAGGGTATAGAGTGTAGAGTGTAGGGTATAGAGTTTAGATTGTAGGGTATAGAGTGTAGGTTATAGAGTGTAGGGTATAGAGTGTATGGTATAGAGTGTAGGGTATAGAGTGTAGAGTGTAGGGTATAGAGTGTATGGTATAGAGTGTAGGGTGTAGAGTGTATGGTATAGAGTGTAGGGTATAGAATGTAGGGTATAGAGTGTAGGGTATAGAGTGTAGGGCATAGAGTGTAGGGTATAGAGTGTAGAGTGTAGGGTATAGAGTGTAGGGTATAGAGTGTAGGGTGTAGAGTGTATGTTATAGAGTTTAGGGTATAGAATGTAGAGTGTAGGGTATAGAGTTTAGATTGTAGGGTATAGAGTGTAGGGTATAGAGCGTAAGGTATAGAGTGTAGGGTATAGAGTGTAGGGTATAGAGTGTAGGGTATAGAGTGTATGGTATAGAGTGTAGGGTATAGAGTGTATGGTATAGAGTGTAGGGTATAGAGTGTAGAGTGTAGGATATAGAGTGTAGGGTATAGAGTGTAGAGTGTAGGGTATAGAGTGTATGGTATAGAGTGTAGGGTATAGAGTGTAGGGTGTAGAGTGTAGGGTATAGAGTGTAGGGTATAGAGTGTAGGGTATAGAGTGTAGGGAATAGAGTGTAGAGTGTAAGGCATAGAGTGTAGAGTGTAGGGTATAGAGTGTAGGGTATAGAGTGTAGAGTGTAGGGATTAAAGTGTAGGGTATAGAGTGTAGGGTATAGAGTGTAGGGTATAGAGTTTAGAATGTAGGTATAGAGTGTAGGGTATAGAGTGTAGGGTATAGAGTGTAGGGCATAGAGTGTAGGGTATAGAGTGTAGGGTATAGAGTGTAGAGTGTAGGGTATAGAGTGTAGGGTATAGAGTGTAGGGTATAGAGTGTAGAGTGTAGGGTATAGAGTGTAGGGTATAGAGTGTAGGGTATAGAGTGTAGGGCATAGAGTGTAGGGTATAGAGTGTAGGGTATAGAGTGTAGAGTGTAGGGTATAGAGTGTAGGGTATAGAGTGTAGGGTATAGAGTGTAGGGCATAGAGTGTAGAGTGTAGGGTATAGAGTGTAGGGTATAGAGTGTAGGGTATAGAGTGTAGAGTGTAGGGTATAGAGTGTAGAGTGTAGGGTATAGAGTGTAGGGTATAGAGTGTAGGGTATAGTGTGTAGGGTAGAGAGTGTAGAGTGTAGGGTATAGAGTGTAGGGTATAGAGTGTAGGGTATAGAGTGTAGAATGTAGGGACTAGAGTGTAGGGTATAGAGTGTAGGGTGTAGAGTGTAGGGTATAGAGTGTAGAGTGTAGGGTATAGAGTGTATGGTATAGAGTGTAGGGTATAGAGTGTAGGGTGTAGAGTGTAGGGTATAGAGTGTAGGGAAAAGAGTGTAGGGTATAGAGTGTAGGGTATATAATGTAGGGAATAGAGTGTAGAGTGTAAGGTATAGAGTGTAGAGTGTAGGGTATAGAGGGTAGGGTATAGAGTGTAAAGTGTAGGGATTAGAGTGTAGGGCATAGAGTGTAGAGTGTAGAGTGTAGGGTATAGAGTGTAGAGTGTAGGGTATAGAGTGTATGGTATAGAGTGTAGGGCATAGAGTGTAGGGAATAGAGTGTAGAGTGTAAGGTATAGAGTGTAGAGTGTAGGGTATAGAGTGTAGGGTATAGACTGTAGGTTATAGAGTGTAGGGTATAGAGTGTAGGGTATAGATTGTAGAGTGTAGGCAATAGAGTGTAGGGTATAGAGTGTAGACTGTAGGGTATAGAGTGTAGGGTATAGAGTGTAGGGTATAGAGTGTAGGGTATAGAGTGTAGAGTGTAGGGTATAGTGTGTAGGGTATAGAGTGCAGGGTGTAGAGTGTAGGGTATAGAGTGTAGGGTATAAAGTGTTGAGTGTAGGGTATAGAGTGTAGGGTATAGAGTGTAGGGTATAGAGTGTAGGGTATAGAGTGTATGCTATAGAGTATATGGTGTAGAGTGTATGGCATAGAGTGTAGGGTATAGAGTGTAGAGTGTATGGTATAGAGTGTAGGGTATAGAGTGTAGAGTGTAGGGTATAGTGTGTAGGGTATAGAGTGCAGGGTATAGAGTGTAGGGTATAGAGTGTAGGGTATAGAGTGTAGAATGTAGGGACTAGAGTGTAGGGTATAGAGTGTAGGGTGTAGAGTGTAGGGTATAGAGTGTAGAGTGTAGGGTATAGAGTGTATGGTATAGAGTGTAGGGTATAGAGTGTAGGGTGTAGAGTGTAGGGTATAGAGTGTAGGGAAAAGAGTGTAGGGTATAGAGTGTAGGGTATATAATGTAGGGAATAGAGTGTAGAGTGTAAGGTATAGAGTGTAGAGTGTAGGGTATAGAGGGTAGGGTATAGAGTGTAAAGTGTAGGGATTAGAGTGTAGGGCATAGAGTGTAGAGTGTAGAGTGTAGGGTATAGAGTGTAGAGTGTAGGGTATAGAGTGTATGGTATAGAGTGTAGGGTATAGAGTGTAGGGTGTAGAGTGTAGGGTATAGAGTGTAGGGTATAAAGTGTAGGGTATAGAGTGTAGGGTATAGAGTGTAGGGAATAGAGTGTAGAGTGTAAGGTATAGAGTGTAGAGTGTAGGGTATAGAGTGTAGGGTATAGACTGTAGGTTATAGAGTGTAGGGTATAGAGTGTAGGGTATAGATTGTAGAGTGTAGGCAATAGAGTGTAGGGTATAGAGTGTAGACTGTAGGGTATAGAGTGTAGGGTATAGAGTGTAGGGTATAGAGTGTAGGGTATAGAGTGTAGAGTGTAGGGTATAGTGTGTAGGGTATAGAGTGCAGGGTGTAGAGTGTAGGGTATAGAGTGTAGGGTATAAAGTGTTGAGTGTAGGGTATAGAGTGTATAGTGTAGGGTATAGAGTGTAGGGTATAGAGTGTAGGGTATAGAGTGT
Source organism: Ranitomeya imitator (assembly GCF_032444005.1). NCBI lineage: Eukaryota > Metazoa > Chordata > Amphibia > Anura > Dendrobatidae > Ranitomeya > Ranitomeya imitator. The sequence goes on along the minus strand of NW_027193504.1, from coordinate 25,567 downwards.
ATGCTATAGAGTATATGGTGTAGAGTGTATGGCATAGAGTGTAGGGTATAGAGTGTAGAGTGTAGGGTATAGAGTGTATGGTATAGAGTGTAGGGTGTAGAGTGTATGGTATAGAGTGTAGGGTATAGAATGTAGGGTATAGAGTGTAGGGTATAGAGTGTAGGGCATAGAGTGTAGGGTATAGAGTGTAGAGTGTAGGGTATAGAGTGTAGGGTATAGAGTGTAGGGTATAGAGTGTATGTTATAGAGTGTAGGGTATAGAGTGTAGAGTGTAGGGTATAGAGTGTAGATTGTAGGGTATAGAGTGTAGGGTATAGAGCGTAAGGTATAGAGTGTAGGGTATAGAGTGTAGGGTATAGAGTGTAGGGTATAGAGTGTATGGTATAGAGTGTAGGGTATAGAGTGTATGGTATAGAGTGTAGGGTATAGAGTGTAGAGTGTAGGATATAGAGTGTAGGGTATAGAGTGTAGAGTGTAGGGTATAGAGTGTAGGGTATAGAGTGTAGGGTATAGAGTGTAGAGTGTAGGGATTAGAGTGTAGGGTATAGAGTGTAGGGTATAGAGTGTAGAGTGTAGGGTATAGAGTGTAGGGTATAGAGTGTAGAGTGTAGGGTATAGAGTGTAGGGTATAGAGTGTAGGGTATAGAGTGTGGGGTATAGAGTGTAGGGTATAGAGTGTAGAGTGTAGGGTATAGAGTGTAGGGTATAGAGTGTAGAGTATAGAGTGTAGAGTGTAGGGTATAGAGTGTAGGGTATAGAGTGTAGGGTATAGAGTGTAGAGTGTAGGGTATAGAGTGTAGGGTATAGAGTGTAGGGTATAGAGTGTAGAGCATAGAGTGTAGGGTATAGAGTGTAGGGTGTAGAGTGTAGGGTATAGAGTGTAGGGTATAGAGTGTAGGGTATAGAGTGTAGGGTATAGAGTGTAGGGTATAGAGTGTAGAGTGTAGGGTATAGAGTGTAGAGTGTAGGGTATAGAGTGTAGGGTATAGAGTGTAGGGTATAGAGTGTAGGGTATAGAGTGTAGAGTGTAGGGTATAGAGGGTAGGGTGTAGAGTGTAGAGTGTAGGGATTAGAGTGTAGGGCATAGAGTGTAGAGTGTAGAGTGTAGGGTATAGAGTGTAGAGTGTAGGGTATAGCGTGTATGGTATAGAGTGTAGGGTACAGAGTGTAGGGTGTAGAGTGTAGGGTATAGAGTGTAGGGTATAAAGTGTAGGGTATAGAGTGTAGGGTATAGAGTGTAGGGAATAGAGTGTAGAGTGTAAGGTATAGAGTGTAGAGTGTAGGGTATAGAGTGTAGGGTATAGACTGTAGGGTATAGAGTGTAGGGTATAGAGTGTAGGGTATAGATTGTAGAGTGTAGGCTATAGAGTGTAGGGTATAGAGTGTAGACTATAGGGTATAGAGTGTAGGGTATAGAGTGTAGGGTATAGAGTGTAGAGTGTAGGGTATAGTGTGTAGGGTATAGAGTGCAGGGTGTAGAGTGTAGGGTATAGAGTGTAGGGTATAAAGTGTTGAGTGTAGGGTATAGAGTGTATAGTGTAGGGTATAGAGTGTAGGGTATAGAGTGTAGGGTATAGAGTGTAGAGTGTATGGTATAGAGTGTATGCTATAGAGTATATGGTGTAGAGTGTATGGTATAGAGTGTAGGGTATAGAGTGTAGAGTGTATGGTATAGAGTGTAGGGTATAGAGTGTAGGGTATAGAGTGTATGTTATAGAGTGTAGAGTATAGAGTGTAGAGTGTAGGGTATAGAGTTTAGATTGTAGGGTATAGAGTGTAGGTTATAGAGTGTAGGGTATAGAGTGTATGGTATAGAGTGTAGGGTATAGAGTGTAGAGTGTAGGGTATAGAGTGTATGGTATAGAGTGTAGGGTGTAGAGTGTATGGTATAGAGTGTAGGGTATAGAATGTAGGGTATAGAATGTAGGGTATAGAGTGTAGGGCATAGAGTGTAGGGTATAGAGTGTAGGGTATAGAGTGTAGGGTATAGAGTGTATGTTATAGAGTGTAGGGTATAGAGTGTAGAGTGTAGGGTATAGAGTTTAGATTGTAGGGTTTAGAGTGTAGGGTATAGAGCGTAAGGTATAGAGTGTAGGGTATAGAGTGTAGGGTATAGAGTGTATGGTATAGAGTGTATGGTATAGAGTGTAGGGTATAGAGTGTATGGTATAGAGTGTAGGGTATAGAGTGTAGAGTGTAGGATATAGAGTGTAGGGTATAGAGTGTAGAGTGTAGGGTATAGAGTGTAGGGTATAGAGTGTAGGGTATAGAGTGTAGAGTGTAGGGATTAGAGTGTAGGGTATAGAGTGTAGGGTATAGAGTGTAGAGTGTAGGGTATAGAGTGTAGGGTATAGAGTGTAGAGTGTAGGGTATAGAGTGTAGGGTATAGAGTGTAGGGTATAGAGTGTGGGGTATAGAGTGTAGGGTATAGAGTGTAGGGTATAGAGTGTAGAGTGTAGGGTATAGAGTGTAAGGTATAGAGTGTAGGGTATAGAGTGTAGAGTGTAGGGTATAGAGTGTAGGGTATAGAGTGTAGGGTATAGAGTGTATGCTATAGAGTATATGGTGTAGAGTGTATGGCATAGAGTGTAGGGTATAGAGTGTAGAGTGTATGGTATAGAGTGTAGGGTATAGAGTGTAGAGTGTAGGGTATAGTGTGTAGGGTATAGAGTGCAGGGTGTAGAGTGTAGGGTATAGAGTGTAGGGTATAAAGTGTTGAGTGTAGGGTATAGAGTGTATAGTGTAGGGTATAGAGTGTAGGGTATAGAGTGTATGGTATAGAGTGTATGCTATAGAGTATATGGTGTAGAGTGTATGGCATAGAGTGTAGGGTATAGAGTGTAGAGTGTATGGTATAGAGTGTAGGGTATAGAGTGTAGGGTATAGAGTGTATGTTATAGAGTGTAGGGTATAGAGTGTAGATTGTAGGGTATAGAGTTTAGATTGTAGGGTATAGAGTGTAGGTTATAGAGTGTAGGGTATAGAGTGTATGGTATAGAGTGTAGGGTATAGAGTGTAGAGTGTAGGGTATAGAGTGTATGGTATAGAGTGTAGGGTGTAGAGTGTATGGTATAGAGTGTAGGGTATAGAATGTAGGGTATAGAGTGTAGGGTATAGAGTGTAGGGCATAGAGTGTAGGGTATAGAGTGTAGAGTGTCGGGTATAGAGTGTAGGGTATAGAGTGTAGGGTATAGAGTGTATGTTATAGAGTGTAGGGTATAGAGTGTAGAGTGTAGGGTATAGAGTGTAGATTGTAGGGTATAGAGTGTAGGGTATAGAGCGTAAGGTATAGAGTGTAGGGTATAGAGTGTAGGGTATAGAGTGTAGGGTATAGAGTGTATGGTATAGAGTGTAGGGTATAGAGTGTATGGTATAGAGTGTAGGGTATAGAGTGTAGAGTGTAGGATATAGAGTGTAGGGTATAGAGTGTAGAGTGTAGGGTATAGAGTGTAGGGTATAGAGTGTAGGGTATAGAGTGTAGAGTGTAGGGATTAGAGTGTAGGGTATAGAGTGTAGGGTATAGAGTGTAGAGTGTAGGGTATAGAGTGTAGGGTATAGAGTGTAGAGTGTAGGGTATAGAGTGTAGGGTATAGAGTGTAGGGTATAGAGTGTGGGGTATAGAGTGTAGGGTATAGAGTGTAGGGTATAGAGTGTAGAGTGTAGGGTATAGAGTGTAGGGTATAGAGTGTAGAGTATAGAGTGTAGAGTGTAGGGTATAGAGTGTAGGGTATAGAGTGTAGGGTATAGAGTGTAGAGTGTAGGGTATAGAGTGTAGGGTATAGAGTGTAGGGTATAGAGTGTAGAGCATAGAGTGTAGGGTATAGAGTGTAGGGTGTAGAGTGTAGGGTATAGAGTGTAGGGTATAGAGTGTAGGGTATAGAGTGTAGGGTATAGAGTGTAGGGTATAGAGTGTAGAGTGTAGGGTATAGAGTGTAGAGTGTAGGGTATAGAGTGTAGGGTATAGAGTGTAGGGTATAGAGTGTAGGGTATAGAGTGTAGAGTGTAGGGTATAGAGGGTAGGGTATAGAGTGTAGAGTGTAGGGATTAGAGTGTAGGGCATAGAGTGTAGAGTGTAGAGTGTAGGGTATAGAGTGTAGAGTGTAGGGTATAGCGTGTATGGTATAGAGTGTAGGGTACAGAGTGTAGGGTGTAGAGTGTAGGGTATAGAGTGTAGGGTATAAAGTGTAGGGTATAGAGTGTAGGGTATAGAGTGTAGGGAATAGAGTGTAGAGTGTAAGGTATAGAGTGTAGAGTGTAGGGTATAGAGTGTAGGGTATAGACTGTAGGGTATAGAGTGTAGGGTATAGAGTGTAGGGTATAGATTGTAGAGTGTAGGCTATAGAGTGTAGGGTATAGAGTGTAGACTATAGGGTATAGAGTGTAGGGTATAGAGTGTAGGGTATAGAGTGTAGAGTGTAGGGTATAGTGTGTAGGGTATAGAGTGCAGGGTGTAGAGTGTAGGGTATAGAGTGTAGGGTATAAAGTGTTGAGTGTAGGGTATAGAGTGTATAGTGTAGGGTATAGAGTGTAGGGTATAGAGTGTAGGGTATAGAGTGTAGAGTGTATGGTATAGAGTGTATGCTATAGAGTATATGGTGTAGAGTGTATGGTATAGAGTGTAGGGTATAGAGTGTAGAGTGTATGGTATAGAGTGTAGGGTATAGAGTGTAGGGTATAGAGTGTATGTTATAGAGTGTAGAGTATAGAGTGTAGAGTGTAGGGTATAGAGTTTAGATTGTAGGGTATAGAGTGTAGGTTATAGAGTGTAGGGTATAGAGTGTATGGTATAGAGTGTAGGGTATAGAGTGTAGAGTGTAGGGTATAGAGTGTATGGTATAGAGTGTAGGGTGTAGAGTGTATGGTATAGAGTGTAGGGTATAGAATGTAGGGTATAGAATGTAGGGTATAGAGTGTAGGGCATAGAGTGTAGGGTATAGAGTGTAGGGTATAGAGTGTAGGGTATAGAGTGTATGTTATAGAGTGTAGGGTATAGAGTGTAGAGTGTAGGGTATAGAGTTTAGATTGTAGGGTTTAGAGTGTAGGGTATAGAGCGTAAGGTATAGAGTGTAGGGTATAGAGTGTAGGGTATAGAGTGTATGGTATAGAGTGTATGGTATAGAGTGTAGGGTATAGAGTGTATGGTATAGAGTGTAGGGTATAGAGTGTAGAGTGTAGGATATAGAGTGTAGGGTATAGAGTGTAGAGTGTAGGGTATAGAGTGTAGGGTATAGAGTGTAGGGTATAGAGTGTAGAGTGTAGGGATTAGAGTGTAGGGTATAGAGTGTAGGGTATAGAGTGTAGAGTGTAGGGTATAGAGTGTAGGGTATAGAGTGTAGAGTGTAGGGTATAGAGTGTAGGGTATAGAGTGTAGGGTATAGAGTGTGGGGTATAGAGTGTAGGGTATAGAGTGTAGGGTATAGAGTGTAGAGTGTAGGGTATAGAGTGTAAGGTATAGAGTGTAGGGTATAGAGTGTAGAGTGTAGGGTATAGAGTGTAGGGTATAGAGTGTAGGGTATAGAGTGTAGAGCATAGAGTGTAGGGTATAGCGTGTAGGGTGTAGAGTGTAGGGCATAGAGTGTAGGTTATAGAGTGTAGGGTATAGAGTGTAGGGTATAGAGTGTAGGGTATAGAGTGTAGAGTGTAGGGTATAGAGTGTAGAGTGTAGGGTATAGAGTGTAGGGTATAGAGTGTAGGGTATAGAGTGTAGAGTGTAGGGTATAGAGTGTAGAGTGTAGGGTATAGAGTGTATGGTATAGAGTGTAGGGTATAGAGTGTAGGGTGTAGAGTGTTGGGTATAGAGTGTAGGGTATAGAGTGTAGGGTATAGATTGTAGGGTATAGAGTGTAGGGAATAGAGTGTAGAGTGTAGGGTATAGAGTGTAGGGTATAGAGTGTAGAGTGTAGGGATTAGAGTGTAGGGTATAGAGTGTAGGGTCTAGAGTGTAGGGTATAGAGTGTAGAGTGTAGGGTATAGGGTGTAGGGTATAGAGTGTAGGGTATAGAGTGTAGGGCATAGAGTGTAGGGTATAGAGTGTAGGGTATAGAGTGTAGAGTGTAGGGTATAGAGTGTAGGGTATAGAGTGTAGGGTATAGAGTGTAGAGTGTAGGGTATAGAGTGTAGGGTATAGAGTGTAGAGTGTAGGGTATAGAGTGTAGGGTATAGAGTGTAGGGTATAGAGTGTAGAGTGTAGGGTATAGAGTGTAGGGTATAGAGTGTAGGATATAGAGTGTAGGGCATAGAGTGTAGGGTATAGAGTGTAGGGTATAGAGTGTATAGTGTAGGGTATAGAGTGTAGGGTATAGAGTGTAGGGTATAGAGTGTAGAGTGTAGAGCATAGAGTGTAGAGTGTAGGGTATAGAGTGTAGGGTATAGAGTGTAGGGTATAGAGTGTAGAGTGTAGGGTATAGAGTGTAGAGTGTAGGGTATAGAGTGTAGGGTATAGAGTGTAGGGTAGAGAGTGTAGGGTAGAGAGTGTAGAGTGTAGGGTATAGAGTGTAGGGTATAGAGTGTAGGGTATAGAGTGTAGAGTGTAGGGAATAGAGTGTAGGGTATAGAGTGTAGGGTGTAGAGTGTAGGGTATAGAGTGTAGAGTGTAGGGTATAGAGTGTATGGTATAGAGTGTAGGGTATAGAGTGTAGGGTGTAGAGTGTAGGGTATAGAGTGTAGGGTATAGAGTGTAGGGTATAGAGTGTAGGGAATAGAGTGTAGAGTGTAAGGTATAGAGTGTAGAGTGTAGGGCATAGAGTGTAGAGTGTAGGGTATAGAGTATAGGGTATAGAGTGTAGGGTATAGAGTGTAGGGTATAGAGTGTAGAGTGTAGGGTATAGAGTGTAGAGTGTAGGGTATAGAGTGTAGAGTGTAGGGCATAGAGTGTAGAGTGTAGGGTATAGAGTGTAGGGTATAGAGTGTAGAGTGTAGGGTATAGAATGTAGGGTATAGAGTGTAGGGTATAGAGTGTAGAGTGTAGGGTATAGAGTGTAGGGTATAGAGTTTAGGGCATAGAGTGTAGGGTATAGAGTGTAGGGTATAGAGTGTAGAGTGTAGGGTATAGAGTGTAGGGTATAGAGTGTAGAGTGTAGGGTATAGAGTGTAGGTTATAGAGTGTAGGGTATAGAGTGTGGGGTATAGAGTGTAGGGTATAGAGTGTAGGGTATAGAGTGTAGAGTGTAGGGTATAGAGTGTAGGGTATAGAGTGTAGGGTATAGAGTGTAGGGTATAGAGTGTAGAGTGTAGGGTGTAGAGTGTAGGGTATAGAGTGTAGGGTATAGAGTGTAGAGCATAGAGTGTAGGGTATAGAGTGTAGGGTGTAGAGTGTAGGGTATAGAGTGTAGGGTATAGAGTGTAGGGTATAGAGTGTAGGGTATAGAGTGTAGGGTATAGAGTGTAGAGTGTAGGGTATAGAGTGTAGAGTGTAGGGTATAGAGTGTAGGGTATAGAGTGTAGGGTATAGAGTGTAGGGTATAGAGTGTAGAGTGTAGGGTATAGAGGGTAGGGTATAGAGTGTAAAGTGTAGGGATTAGAGTGTAGGGCATAGAGTGTAGAGTGTAGAGTGTAGGGTATAGAGTGTAGAGTGTAGGGTATAGAGTGTATGGTATAGAGTGTAGGGTATAGAGTGTAGGGTGTAGAGTGTAGGGTAAAGAGTGTAGGGTATAAAGTGTAGGGTATAGAGTGTAGGGTATAGAGTGTAGGGAATAGAGTGTAGAGTGTAAGGTATAGAGTGTAGAGTGTAGGGTATAGAGTGTAGGGTATAGACTGTAGGGTATAGAGTGTAGGGTATAGAGTGTAGGGTATAGATTGTAGAGTGTAGGCTATAGAGTGTAGGGTATAGAGTGTAGACTGTAGGGTATAGAGTGTAGGGTATAGAGTGTAGGGTATAGAGTGTAGGGTATAGAGTGTAGAGTGTAGGGTATAGTGTGTAGGGAATAGAGTGCAGGGTGTAGAGTGTAGGGTATAGAGTGTAGGGTATAAAGTGTTGAGTGTAGGGTATAGAGTGTATAGTGTAGGGTATAGAGTGTAAGGTATAGAGTGTAGGGTATAGAGTGTAGAGTGTATGGTATAGAGTGTATGCTATAGAGTATATGGTGTAGAGTGTATGGTATAGAGTGTAGGGTATAGAGTGTAGAGTGTATGGTATAGAGTTTAGATTGTAGAGTATAGAGTGTAGGTTATAGAGTGTAGGGTATAGAGTGTATGTTATAGAGTGTAGGGTATAGAGTGTAGAGTGTAGGGTATAGAGTTTAGATTGTAGGGTATAGAGTGTAGGTTATAGAGTGTAGGGTATAGAGTGTATGGTATAGAGTGTAGGGTATAGAGTGTAGAGTGTAGGGTATAGAGTGTATGGTATAGAGTGTAGGGTGTAGAGTGTAGGGTATAGAGTGTAGGGTATAGAATGTAGGGTATAGAATGTAGGGTATAGAGTGTAGGGCATAGAGTGTAGGGTATAGAGTGTAGGGTATAGAGTGTAGGGTGTAGAGTGTAGGGTATAGAGTGTATGTTATAGAGTGTAGGGTATAGAGTGTAGAGTGTAGGGTATAGAGTTTAGATTGTAGGGTATAGAGTGTAGGGTATAGAGCGTAATGTATAGAGTGTAGGGTATAGAGTGTAGGGTATAGAGTGTAGGGTATAGAGTGTATGGTATAGAGTGTAGGGTATAGAGTGTATGGTATAGAGTGTATGGTATAGAGTGTAGAGTGTAGGATATAGAGTGTAGGGTATAGAGTGTAGAGTGTAGGGTATAGAGTGTAGGGTATAGAGTGTAGGGTATAGAGTGTAGAGTGTAGGGATTAGAGTGTAGGGTATAGAGTGTAGGGTATAGAGTGTAGAGTGTAGGGTATAGAGTGTAGGGTATAGAGTGTAGAGTGTAGGGTATAGAGTGTAGGGTATAGAGTGTAGGGTATAGAGTGTGGGGTATAGAGTGTAGGGTATAGAGTGTAGGGTATAGAGTGTAGAGTGTAGGGTATAGAGTGTAAGGTATAGAGTGTAGGGTATAGAGTGTAGAGTGTAGGGTATAGAGTGTAGGGTATAGAGTGTAGGGTATAGAGTGTAGAGCATAGAGTGTAGGGTATAGCGTGTAGGGTGTAGAGTGTAGGGCATAGAGTGTAGGGTATAGAGTGTAGGGTATAGAGTGTAGGGTATAGAGTGTAGGGTATAGAGTGTAGAGTGTAGGGTATAGAGTGTAGAGTGTAGGGTATAGAGTGTAGGGTATAGAGTGTAGGGTATAGAGTGTAGGGTATAGAGTGTAGAGTGTAGGGTATAGAGTGTAGAGTGTAGGGTATAGAGTGTATGGTATAGAGTGTAGGGTATAGAGTGTAGGGTGTAGAGTGTTGGGTATAGAGTGTAGGGTATAGAGTGTAGGGTATAGATTGTAGGGTATAGAGTGTAGGGAATAGAGTGTAGAGTGTAGGGTATAGAGTGTAGGGTATAGAGTGTAGAGTGTAGGGATTAGAGTGTAGGGTATAGAGTGTAGGGTCTAGAGTGTAGGGTATAGAGTGTAGAGTGTAGGGTATAGGGTGTAGGGTATAGAGTGTAGGGTATAGAGTGTAGGGCATAGAGTGTAGGGTATAGAGTGTAGGGTATAGAGTGTAGAGTGTAGGGTATAGAGTGTAGGGTATAGAGTGTAGGGTATAGAGTGTAGAGTGTAGGGTATAGAGTGTAGGGTATAGAGTGTAGAGTGTAGGGTATAGAGTGTAGGGTATAGAGTGTAGGGTATAGAGTGTAGAGTGTAGGGTATAGAGTGTAGGGTATAGAGTGTAGGATATAGAGTGTAGGGCATAGAGTGTAGGGTATAGAGTGTAGGGTATAGAGTGTAGAGTGTAGGGTATAGAGTGTAGGGTATAGAGTGTAGGGTATAGAGTGTAGAGTGTAGGGCATAGAGTGTAGAGTGTAGGGTATAGAGTGTAGGGTATAGAGTGTAGGGTATAGAGTGTAGAGTGTAGGGTATAGAGTGTAGAGTGTAGGGTATAGAGTGTAGGGTATAGAGTGTAGGGTAGAGAGTGTAGGGTAGAGAGTGTAGAGTGTAGGGTATAGAGTGTAGGGTATAGAGTGTAGAGTGTAGGGTATAGAGTGTAGGGTATAGAGTGTAGGGTATAGAGTGTAGAGTGTAGGGTATAGAGTGTAGGGTATAGAGTGTAGGATATAGAGTGTAGGGCATAGAGTGTAGGGTATAGAGTGTAGGGTATAGAGTGTAGAGTGTAGGGTATAGAGTGTAGGGTATAGAGTGTAGGGTATAGAGTGTAGAGTGTAGGGCATAGAGTGTAGAGTGTAGGGTATAGAGTGTAGGGTATAGAGTGTAGGGTATAGAGTGTAGAGTGTAGGGTATAGAGTGTAGAGTGTAGGGTATAGAGTGTAGGGTATAGAGTGTAGGGTAGAGAGTGTAGGGTAGAGAGTGTAGAGTGTAGGGTATAGAGTGTAGGGTATAGAGTGTAGGGTATAGAGTGTAGAGTGTAGGGATTAGAGTGTAGGGTATAGAGTGTAGGGTGTAGAGTGTAGGGTATAGAGTGTAGAGTGTAGGGTATAGAGTGTATGGTATAGAGTGTAGGGTATAGAGTGTAGGGTGTAGAGTGTAGGGTATAGAGTGTAGGGTATAGAGTGTAGGGTATAGAGTGTAGGGAATAGAGTGTAGAGTGTAAGGTATAGAGTGTAGAGTGTAGGGCATAGAGTGTAGAGTGTAGGGTATAGAGTATAGGGTATAGAGTGTAGGGTATAGAGTGTAGGGTATAGAGTGTAGAGTGTAGGGTATAGAGTGTAGAGTGTAGGGTATAGAGTGTAGAGTGTAGGGCATAGAGTGTAGAGTGTAGGGTATAGAGTGTAGGGTATAGAGTGTAGAGTGTAGGGTATAGAATGTAGGGTATAGAGTGTAGGGTATAGAGTGTAGGGTATAGAGTGTAGAGTGTAGGGTATAGAGTGTAGGGTATAGAGTGTAGAGTGTAGGGTATAGAATGTAGGGTATAGTGTGTATGTTATAGAGTGTAGGGTATAGAGTGTAGATTGTAGGGTATAGAGTTTAGATTGTAGGGTATAGAGTGTAGGTTATAGAGTGTAGGGTATAGAGTGTATGGTATAGAGTGTAGGGTATAGAGTGTAGAGTGTAGGGTATAGAGTGTATGGTATAGAGTGTAGGGTGTAGAGTGTATGGTATAGAGTGTAGGGTATAGAATGTAGGGTATAGAGTGTAGGGTATAGAGTGTAGGGCATAGAGTGTAGGGTATAGAGTGTAGAGTGTAGGGTATAGAGTGTAGGGTATAGAGTGTAGGGTATAGAGTGTATGTTATAGAGTGTAGGGTATAGAGTGTAGAGTGTAGGGTATAGAGTGTAGATTGTAGGGTATAGAGTGTAGGGTATAGAGCGTAAGGTATAGAGTGTAGGGTATAGAGTGTAGGGTATAGAGTGTAGGGTATAGAGTGTATGGTATAGAGTGTAGGGTATAGAGTGTATGGTATAGAGTGTAGGGTATAGAGTGTAGAGTGTAGGATATAGAGTGTAGGGTATAGAGTGTAGAGTGTAGGGTATAGAGTGTAGGGTATAGAGTGTAGGGTATAGAGTGTAGAGTGTAGGGATTAGAGTGTAGGGTATAGAGTGTAGGGTATAGAGTGTAGAGTGTAGGGTATAGAGTGTAGGGTATAGAGTGTAGAGTGTAGGGTATAGAGTGTAGGGTATAGAGTGTAGGGTATAGAGTGTGGGGTATAGAGTGTAGGGTATAGAGTGTAGGGTATAGAGTGTAGAGTGTAGGGTATAGAGTGTAGGGTATAGAGTGTAGAGTATAGAGTGTAGAGTGTAGGGTATAGAGTGTAGGGTATAGAGTGTAGGGTATAGAGTGTAGAGTGTAGGGTATAGAGTGTAGGGTATAGAGTGTAGGGTATAGAGTGTAGAGCATAGAGTGTAGGGTATAGAGTGTAGGGTGTAGAGTGTAGGGTATAGAGTGTAGGGTATAGAGTGTAGGGTATAGAGTGTAGGGTATAGAGTGTAGGGTATAGAGTGTAGAGTGTAGGGTATAGAGTGTAGAGTGTAGGGTATAGAGTGTAGGGTATAGAGTGTAGGGTATAGAGTGTAGGGTATAGAGTGTAGAGTGTAGGGTATAGAGGGTAGGGTATAGAGTGTAGAGTGTAGGGATTAGAGTGTAGGGCATAGAGTGTAGAGTGTAGAGTGTAGGGTATAGAGTGTAGAGTGTAGGGTATAGCGTGTATGGTATAGAGTGTAGGGTACAGAGTGTAGGGTGTAGAGTGTAGGGTATAGAGTGTAGGGTATAAAGTGTAGGGTATAGAGTGTAGGGTATAGAGTGTAGGGAATAGAGTGTAGAGTGTAAGGTATAGAGTGTAGAGTGTAGGGTATAGAGTGTAGGGTATAGACTGTAGGGTATAGAGTGTAGGGTATAGAGTGTAGGGTATAGATTGTAGAGTGTAGGCTATAGAGTGTAGGGTATAGAGTGTAGACTATAGGGTATAGAGTGTAGGGTATAGAGTGTAGGGTATAGAGTGTAGAGTGTAGGGTATAGTGTGTAGGGTATAGAGTGCAGGGTGTAGAGTGTAGGGTATAGAGTGTAGGGTATAAAGTGTTGAGTGTAGGGTATAGAGTGTATAGTGTAGGGTATAGAGTGTAGGGTATAGAGTGTAGGGTATAGAGTGTAGAGTGTATGGTATAGAGTGTATGCTATAGAGTATATGGTGTAGAGTGTATGGTATAGAGTGTAGGGTATAGAGTGTAGAGTGTATGGTATAGAGTGTAGGGTATAGAGTGTAGGGTATAGAGTGTATGTTATAGAGTGTAGAGTATAGAGTGTAGAGTGTAGGGTATAGAGTTTAGATTGTAGGGTATAGAGTGTAGGTTATAGAGTGTAGGGTATAGAGTGTATGGTATAGAGTGTAGGGTATAGAGTGTAGAGTGTAGGGTATAGAGTGTATGGTATAGAGTGTAGGGTGTAGAGTGTATGGTATAGAGTGTAGGGTATAGAATGTAGGGTATAGAATGTAGGGTATAGAGTGTAGGGCATAGAGTGTAGGGTATAGAGTGTAGGGTATAGAGTGTAGGGTATAGAGTGTATGTTATAGAGTGTAGGGTATAGAGTGTAGAGTGTAGGGTATAGAGTTTAGATTGTAGGGTTTAGAGTGTAGGGTATAGAGCGTAAGGTATAGAGTGTAGGGTATAGAGTGTAGGGTATAGAGTGTATGGTATAGAGTGTATGGTATAGAGTGTAGGGTATAGAGTGTATGGTATAGAGTGTAGGGTATAGAGTGTAGAGTGTAGGATATAGAGTGTAGGGTATAGAGTGTAGAGTGTAGGGTATAGAGTGTAGGGTATAGAGTGTAGGGTATAGAGTGTAGAGTGTAGGGATTAGAGTGTAGGGTATAGAGTGTAGGGTATAGAGTGTAGAGTGTAGGGTATAGAGTGTAGGGTATAGAGTGTAGAGTGTAGGGTATAGAGTGTAGGGTATAGAGTGTAGGGTATAGAGTGTGGGGTATAGAGTGTAGGGTATAGAGTGTAGGGTATAGAGTGTAGAGTGTAGGGTATAGAGTGTAAGGTATAGAGTGTAGGGTATAGAGTGTAGAGTGTAGGGTATAGAGTGTAGGGTATAGAGTGTAGGGTATAGAGTGTAGAGCATAGAGTGTAGGGTATAGCGTGTAGGGTGTAGAGTGTAGGGCATAGAGTGTAGGGTATAGAGTGTAGGGTATAGAGTGTAGGGTATAGAGTGTAGGGTATAGAGTGTAGAGTGTAGGGTATAGAGTGTAGAGTGTAGGGTATAGAGTGTAGGGTATAGAGTGTAGGGTATAGAGTGTAGAGTGTAGGGTATAGAGTGTAGAGTGTAGGGTATAGAGTGTATGGTATAGAGTGTAGGGTATAGAGTGTAGGGTGTAGAGTGTTGGGTATAGAGTGTAGGGTATAGAGTGTAGGGTATAGATTGTAGGGTATAGAGTGTAGGGAATAGAGTGTAGAGTGTAGGGTATAGAGTGTAGGGTATAGAGTGTAGAGTGTAGGGATTAGAGTGTAGGGTATAGAGTGTAGGGTCTAGAGTGTAGGGTATAGAGTGTAGAGTGTAGGGTATAGGGTGTAGGGTATAGAGTGTAGGGTATAGAGTGTAGGGCATAGAGTGTAGGGTATAGAGTGTAGGGTATAGAGTGTAGAGTGTAGGGTATAGAGTGTAGGGTATAGAGTGTAGGGTATAGAGTGTAGAGTGTAGGGTATAGAGTGTAGGGTATAGAGTGTAGAGTGTAGGGTATAGAGTGTAGGGTATAGAGTGTAGGGTATAGAGTGTAGAGTGTAGGGTATAGAGTGTAGGGTATAGAGTGTAGGATATAGAGTGTAGGGCATAGAGTGTAGGGTATAGAGTGTAGGGTATAAAGTGTATAGTGTAGGGTATAGAGTGTAGGGTATAGAGTGTAGGGTATAGAGTGTAGAGTGTAGAGCATAGAGTGTAGAGTGTAGGGTATAGAGTGTAGGGTATAGAGTGTAGGGTATAGAGTGTAGAGTGTAGGGTATAGAGTGTAGAGTGTAGGGTATAGAGTGTAGGGTATAGAGTGTAGGGTAGAGAGTGTAGGGTAGAGAGTGTAGAGTGTAGGGTATAGAGTGTAGGGTATAGAGTGTAGGGTATAGAGTGTAGAGTGTAGGGAATAGAGTGTAGGGTATAGAGTGTAGGGTGTAGAGTGTAGGGTATAGAGTGTAGAGTGTAGGGTATAGAGTGTATGGTATAGAGTGTAGGGTATAGAGTGTAGGGTGTAGAGTGTAGGGTATAGAGTGTAGGGTATAGAGTGTAGGGTATAGAGTGTAGGGAATAGAGTGTAGAGTGTAAGGTATAGAGTGTAGAGTGTAGGGCATAGAGTGTAGAGTGTAGGGTATAGAGTATAGGGTATAGAGTGTAGGGTATAGAGTGTAGGGTATAGAGTGTAGAGTGTAGGGTATAGAGTGTAGAGTGTAGGGTATAGAGTGTAGAGTGTAGGGCATAGAGTGTAGAGTGTAGGGTATAGAGTGTAGGGTATAGAGTGTAGAGTGTAGGGTATAGAATGTAGGGTATAGAGTGTAGGGTATAGAGTGTAGAGTGTAGGGTATAGAGTGTAGGGTATAGAGTTTAGGGCATAGAGTGTAGGGTATAGAGTGTAGGGTATAGAGTGTAGAGTGTAGGGTATAGAGTGTAGGGTATAGAGTGTAGAGTGTAGGGTATAGAGTGTAGGTTATAGAGTGTAGGGTATAGAGTGTGGGGTATAGAGTGTAGGGTATAGAGTGTAGGGTATAGAGTGTAGAGTGTAGGGTATAGAGTGTAGGGTATAGAGTGTAGGGTATAGAGTGTAGGGTATAGAGTGTAGAGTGTAGGGTGTAGAGTGTAGGGTATAGAGTGTAGGGTATAGAGTGTAGAGCATAGAGTGTAGGGTATAGAGTGTAGGGTGTAGAGTGTAGGGTATAGAGTGTAGGGTATAGAGTGTAGGGTATAGAGTGTAGGGTATAGAGTGTAGGGTATAGAGTGTAGAGTGTAGGGTATAGAGTGTAGAGTGTAGGGTATAGAGTGTAGGGTATAGAGTGTAGGGTATAGAGTGTAGGGTATAGAGTGTAGAGTGTAGGGTATAGAGGGTAGGGTATAGAGTGTAAAGTGTAGGGATTAGAGTGTAGGGCATAGAGTGTAGAGTGTAGAGTGTAGGGTATAGAGTGTAGAGTGTAGGGTATAGAGTGTATGGTATAGAGTGTAGGGTATAGAGTGTAGGGTGTAGAGTGTAGGGTAAAGAGTGTAGGGTATAAAGTGTAGGGTATAGAGTGTAGGGTATAGAGTGTAGGGAATAGAGTGTAGAGTGTAAGGTATAGAGTGTAGAGTGTAGGGTATAGAGTGTAGGGTATAGACTGTAGGGTATAGAGTGTAGGGTATAGAGTGTAGGGTATAGATTGTAGAGTGTAGGCTATAGAGTGTAGGGTATAGAGTGTAGACTGTAGGGTATAGAGTGTAGGGTATAGAGTGTAGGGTATAGAGTGTAGGGTATAGAGTGTAGAGTGTAGGGTATAGTGTGTAGGGTATAGAGTGCAGGGTGTAGAGTGTAGGGTATAGAGTGTAGGGTATAAAGTGTTGAGTATAGGGTATAGAGTGTATAGTGTAGGGTATAGAGTGTAAGGTATAGAGTGTAGGGTATAGAGTGTAGAGTGTATGGTATAGAGTGTATGCTATAGAGTATATGGTGTAGAGTGTATGGTATAGAGTGTAGGGTATAGAGTGTAGAGTGTATGGTATAGAGTTTAGATTGTAGAGTATAGAGTGTAGGTTATAGAGTGTAGGGTATAGAGTGTATGTTATAGAGTGTAGGGTATAGAGTGTAGAGTGTAGGGTATAGAGTTTAGATTGTAGGGTATAGAGTGTAGGTTATAGAGTGTAGGGTATAGAGTGTATGGTATAGAGTGTAGGGTATAGAGTGTAGAGTGTAGGGTATAGAGTGTATGGTATAGAGTGTAGGGTGTAGAGTGTAGGGTATAGAGTGTAGGGTATAGAATGTAGGGTATAGAATGTAGGGTATAGAGTGTAGGGCATAGAGTGTAGGGTATAGAGTGTAGGGTATAGAGTGTAGGGTGTAGAGTGTAGGGTATAGAGTGTATGTTATAGAGTGTAGGGTATAGAGTGTAGAGTGTAGGGTATAGAGTTTAGATTGTAGGGTATAGAGTGTAGGGTATAGAGCGTAATGTATAGAGTGTAGGGTATAGAGTGTAGGGTATAGAGTGTAGGGTATAGAGTGTATGGTATAGAGTGTAGGGTATAGAGTGTATGGTATAGAGTGTATGGTATAGAGTGTAGAGTGTAGGATATAGAGTGTAGGGTATAGAGTGTAGAGTGTAGGGTATAGAGTGTAGGGTATAGAGTGTAGGGTATAGAGTGTAGAGTGTAGGGATTAGAGTGTAGGGTATAGAGTGTAGGGTATAGAGTGTAGAGTGTAGGGTATAGAGTGTAGGGTATAGAGTGTAGAGTGTAGGGTATAGAGTGTAGGGTATAGAGTGTAGGGTATAGAGTGTGGGGTATAGAGTGTAGGGTATAGAGTGTAGGGTATAGAGTGTAGAGTGTAGGGTATAGAGTGTAAGGTATAGAGTGTAGGGTATAGAGTGTAGAGTGTAGGGTATAGAGTGTAGGGTATAGAGTGTAGGGTATAGAGTGTAGAGCATAGAGTGTAGGGTATAGCGTGTAGGGTGTAGAGTGTAGGGCATAGAGTGTAGGGTATAGAGTGTAGGGTATAGAGTGTAGGGTATAGAGTGTAGGGTATAGAGTGTAGAGTGTAGGGTATAGAGTGTAGAGTGTAGGGTATAGAGTGTAGGGTATAGAGTGTAGGGTATAGAGTGTAGGGTATAGAGTGTAGAGTGTAGGGTATAGAGTGTAGAGTGTAGGGTATAGAGTGTATGGTATAGAGTGTAGGGTATAGAGTGTAGGGTGTAGAGTGTTGGGTATAGAGTGTAGGGTATAGAGTGTAGGGTATAGATTGTAGGGTATAGAGTGTAGGGAATAGAGTGTAGAGTGTAGGGTATAGAGTGTAGGGTATAGAGTGTAGAGTGTAGGGATTAGAGTGTAGGGTATAGAGTGTAGGGTCTAGAGTGTAGGGTATAGAGTGTAGAGTGTAGGGTATAGGGTGTAGGGTATAGAGTGTAGGGTATAGAGTGTAGGGCATAGAGTGTAGGGTATAGAGTGTAGGGTATAGAGTGTAGAGTGTAGGGTATAGAGTGTAGGGTATAGAGTGTAGGGTATAGAGTGTAGAGTGTAGGGTATAGAGTGTAGGGTATAGAGTGTAGAGTGTAGGGTATAGAGTGTAGGGTATAGAGTGTAGGGTATAGAGTGTAGAGTGTAGGGTAGAGTGTAGGGTATAGAGTGTAGGATATAGAGTGTAGGGCATAGAGTGTAGGGTATAGAGTGTAGGGTATAGAGTGTAGAGTGTAGGGTATAGAGTGTAGGGTATAGAGTGTAGGGTATAGAGTGTAGAGTGTAGGGCATAGAGTGTAGAGTGTAGGGTATAGAGTGTAGGGTATAGAGTGTAGGGTATAGAGTGTAGAGTGTAGGGTATAGAGTGTAGAGTGTAGGGTATAGAGTGTAGGGTATAGAGTGTAGGGTAGAGAGTGTAGGGTAGAGAGTGTAGAGTGTAGGGTATAGAGTGTAGGGTGTAGAGTGTAGGGTATAGAGTGTAGGGTATAGAGTGTAGGGTATAGAGTGTAGAGTGTAGGGTATAGAGTGTAGGGTATAGAGTGTAGGATATAGAGTGTAGGGCATAGAGTGTAGGGTATAGAGTGTAGGGTATAGAGTGTAGAGTGTAGGGTATAGAGTGTAGGGTATAGAGTGTAGGGTATAGAGTGTAGGGCATAGAGTGTAGAGTGTAGGGTATAGAGTGTAGGGTATAGAGTGTAGGGTATAGAGTGTAGAGTGTAGGGTATAGAGTGTAGAGTGTAGGGTATAGAGTGTAGGGTATAGAGTGTAGGGTAGAGAGTGTAGGGTAGAGAGTGTAGAGTGTAGGGTATAGAGTGTAGGGTATAGAGTGTAGGGTATAGAGTGTAGAGTGTAGGGATTAGAGTGTAGGGTATAGAGTGTAGGGTGTAGAGTGTAGGGTATAGAGTGTAGAGTGTAGGGTATAGAGTGTATGGTATAGAGTGTAGGGTATAGAGTGTAGGGTGTAGAGTGTAGGGTATAGAGTGTAGGGTATAGAGTGTAGGGTATAGAGTGTAGGGAATAGAGTGTAGAGTGTAAGGTATAGAGTGTAGAGTGTAGGGCATAGAGTGTAGAGTGTAGGGTATAGAGTATAGGGTATAGAGTGTAGGGTATAGAGTGTAGGGTATAGAGTGTAGAGTGTAGGGTATAGAGTGTAGAGTGTAGGGTATAGAGTGTAGAGTGTAGGGCATAGAGTGTAGAGTGTAGGGTATAGAGTGTAGGGTATAGAGTGTAGAGTGTAGGGTATAGAATGTAGGGTATAGAGTGTAGGGTATAGAGTGTAGAGTGTAGGGTATAGAGTGTAGGGTATAGAGTTTAGGGCATAGAGTGTAGGGTATAGAGTGTAGGGTATAGAGTGTAGAGTGTAGGGTATAGAGTGTAGGGTATAGAGTGTAGAGTGTAGGGTATAGAGTGTAGGTTATAGAGTGTAGGGTATAGAGTGTGGGGTATAGAGTGTAGGGTATAGAGTGTAGGGTATAGAGTGTAGAGTGTAGGGTATAGAGTGTAGGGTATAGAGTGTAGGGTATAGAGTGTAGAGTGTAGGGTATAGAGTGTAGGGTATAGAGTGTAGGGTATAGAGTGTAGAGCATAGAGTGTAGGGTATAGAGTGTAGGGTGTAGAGTGTAGGGTATAGAGTGTAGGGTATAGAGTGTAGGGTATAGAGTGTAGGGTATAGAGTGTAGGGTATAGAGTGTAGAGTGTAGGGTATAGAGTGTAGAGTGTAGGGTATAGAGTGTAGGGTATAGAGTGTAGGGTATAGAGTGTAGGGTATAGAGTGTAGAGTGTAGGGTATAGAGGGTAGGGTATAGAGTGTAGAGTGTAGGGATTAGAGTGTAGGGCATAGAGTGTAGAGTGTAGAGTGTAGGGTATAGAGTGTAGAGTGTAGGGTATAGAGTGTATGGTATAGAGTGTAGGGTATAGAGTGTAGGGTGTAGAGTGTAGGGTAAAGAGTGTAGGGTATAAAGTGTAGGGTATAGAGTGTAGGGTATAGAGTGTAGGGAATAGAGGGTAGAGTGTAAGGTATAGAGTGTAGAGTGTAGGGTATAGAGTGTAGGGTATAGACTGTAGGGTATAGAGTGTAGGGTATAGAGTGTAGGGTATAGATTGTAGAGTGTAGGCTATAGAGTGTAGGGTATAGATTGTAGACTGTAGGGTATAGAGTGTAGGGTATAGAGTGTAGGGTATAGAGTGTAGGGTATAGAGTGTAGAGTGTAGGGTATAGTGTGTAGGGTATAGAGTGCAGGGTGTAGAGTGTAGGGTATAGAGTGTAGGGTATAAAGTGTTGAGTGTAGGGTATAGAGTGTATAGTGTAGGGTATAGAGTGTAGGGTATAGAGTGTAGGGTATAGAGTGTAGAGTGTATGGTATAGAGTGTATGCTATAGAGTATATGGTGTAGAGTGTATGGTATAGAGTGTAGGGTATAGAGTGTAGAGTGTATGGTATAGAGTTTAGATTGTAGGGTATAGAGTGTAGGTTATAGAGTGTAGGGTATAGAGTGTATGTTATAGAGTGTAGGGTATAGAGTGTAGAGTGTAGGGTATAGAGTTTAGATTGTAGGGTATAGAGTGTAGGTTATAGAGTGTAGGGTATAGAGTGTATGGTATAGAGTGTAGGGTATAGAGTGTAGAGTGTAGGGTATAGAGTGTATGGTATAGAGTGTAGGGTGTAGAGTGTAGGGTATAGAGTGTAGGGTATAGAATGTAGGGTATAGAATGTAGGGTATAGAGTGTAGGGCATAGAGTGTAGGGTATAGAGTGTAGAGTGTAGGGTATAGAGTGTAGGGTGTAGAGTGTAGGGTATAGAGTGTATGTTATAGAGTGTAGGGTATAGAGTGTAGAGTGTAGGGTATAGAGTTTAGATTGTAGGGTATAGAGTGTAGGGTATAGAGCGAAATGTATAGAGTGTAGGGTATAGAGTGTAGGGTATAGAGTGTAGGGTATAGAGTGTATGGTATAGAGTGTAGGGTATAGAGTGTATGGTATAGAGTGTAGGGTATAGAGTGTAGAGTGTAGGATATAGAGTGTAGGGTATAGAGTGTAGAGTGTAGGGTATAGAGTGTAGGGTATAGAGTGTAGGGTATAGAGTGTAGAGTGTAGGGATTAGAGTGTAGGGTATAGAGTGTAGGGTATAGAGTGTAGAGTGTAGGTTATAGAGTGTAGGGTATAGAGTGTAGAGTGTAGGGTATAGAGTGTAGGGTATAGAGTGTAGGGTATAGAGTGTAGAGTGTAGGGTATAGAGTGTAGAGTGTAGGGTATAGAGTGTAGGGTATAGAGTGTAGGGTAGAGAGTGTAGGGTAGAGAGTGTAGAGTGTAGGGTATAGAGTGTAGGGTATAGAGTGTAGGGTATAGAGTGTAGAGTGTAGGGATTAGAGTGTAGGGCATAGAGTGTAGGGTGTAGAGTGTAGGGTATAGAGTGTAGAGTGTAGGGTATAGAGTGTATGGTATAGAGTGTAGGGTATAGAGTGTAGGGTGTAGAGTGTAGGGTATAGAGTGTATGGTATAGAGTGTAGGGTATAGAGTGTAGGGCATGGAGTGTAGGGAATAGAGTGTAGAGTGTAAGGTATAGAGTGTAGAGTGTAGGGCATAGAGTGTAGAGTGTAGGGTATAGAGTGTAGGGTATAGAGTGTAGGGTATAGAGTGTAGAGTGTAGGGTATAGAGTGTAGAGTGTAGGGTATAGAGTGTAGAGTGTAGGGCATAGAGTGTAGAGTGTAGGGTATAGAGTGTAGGGTATAGAGTGTAGGGTATAGAGTGTAGGGTACAGAGTGTAGAGTGTAGGGTATAGAGTGTAGAGTGTAGGGTATAGAGTGTAGGGTATAGAGTGTAGGGTATAGAGTGTAGGGTAGAGAGTGTAGAGTGTAGGGTATAGAGTGTAGGGTATAGAGTGTAGGGTATAGAGTGTAGAGTGTAGGGATTAGAGTGTAGGGTATAGAGTGTAGGGTGTAGAGTGTAGGGTATAGAGTGTAGAGTGTAGGGTATAGAGTGTAGGGTATAGAGTGTAGGGTATAGAGTGTAGGGTGTAGAGTGTAGGGTATAGAGAGTAGGGTATAGAGTGTAGGGTATAGAGTGTAGGGAATAGAGTGTAGAGTGTAAGGTATAGAGTGTAGAGTGTAGGGTATAGAGTGTAGGGTATAGAGTGTAGAGTGTAGGGATTAGAGTGTAGGGTATAGAGTGTAGGGTGTAGAGTGTAGGGTGTAGAGTGTAGGGTATAGAGTGTATGGTATAAAGTGTACGGTATAGAGTGTAGGGTGTAGAGTGTAGGGTATAGAGTGTAGGGAATAGAGTGTAGAGTGTAAGGTATAGAGTGTAGAGTGTAGGGTATAGAGTGTAGAGTGTAGGGTATAGAGTGTAGGGTATAGAGTGTAGGGTATAGAGTGTAGGGTAGAGAGTGTAGAGTGTAGGGTATAGAGTGTAGGGTATAGAGTGTAGAGTGTAGGGTATAGAGTGTATGGTATAGAGTGTAGGGTATAGAGTGTAGGGTGTAGAGTGTAGGGTATAGAGTGTAGGGTATAGAGTGTATGGTATAGAGTGTAGGGTATAGAGTGTAGGGTGTAGAGTGTAGGGTATAGAGTGTAGGGTATAGAGTGTAGGGTATAGAGTGTAGAGTGTAGGGTATAGAGTGTAGGGTACAGAGTGTAGGGTATAGAGTGTAGGGTATAGAGTGTAGGGTATAGAGTGTAGAGTGTAGGGTATAGAGTGTATAGTGTAGGGTATAGAGTGTAGGGTATAGATTGTAGGGTATAGAGTGTAGGGTAGAGAGTGTAGAGTTTAGGGTATAGAGTGTAGGGTATAGAGTGTAGAGTGTAGGGTATAGAGTGTATGGTATAGAGTGTAGGGTATAGAGTGTAGGGTGTAGAGTGTAGGGTATAGAGTGTAGGGTATAGAGTGTATGGTATAGAGTGTAGGGTGTAGAGTGTAGGGTATAGAGTGTAGGGTATAGAGTGTAGGGTATAGAGTGTAGGGTATAGAATGTAGGGAATAGAGTGTAGAGTGTAATGTATAGAGTGTAGAGTGTAGGGTATAGAGTGTATGGTATAGAGTGTAGGGTATAGAGTGTAGGGTGTAGAGTGTAGGGTATAGAGTGTAGGGTATAGAGTGTAGGGTATAGAGTGTAGGGAATAGAGTGTAGAGTGTAAGGTATAGAGTGTAGAGTGTAGGGTATAGAGTGTAGGGTATAGAGTGTAGGGTGTAGAGTGTAGGGTATAGAGTGTAGGGTATAGAGTGTAGGGTATAGAGTGTAGGGTATAGAGTGTAGGGTAGAGAGTGTAGAGTGTAGGGTATAGAGTGTAGGGTATAGAGTGTAGGGTATAGAGTGTAGAGTGTAGGGATTAGAGTGTAGGGTATAGAGTGTAGGGTGTAGAGTGTAGGGTATAGAGTGTAGAGTGTAGGGTATAGAGTGTATGGTATAGAGTGTAGGGTATAGAGTGTAGGGTGTAGAGTGTAGGGTATAGAGTGTAGGGTATAGAGTGTAGGGTATAGAGTGTAGGGAATAGAGTGTAGAGTGTAAGGTATAGAGTGTAGAGTGTAGGGCATAGAGTGTAGAGTGTAGGGTATAGAGTATAGGGTATAGAGTGTAGGGTATAGAGTGTAGGGTATAGAGTGTAGAGTGTAGGGTATAGAGTGTAGAGTGTAGGGTATAGAGTGTAGAGTGTAGGGCATAGAGTGTAGAGTGTAGGGTATAGAGTGTAGGGTATAGAGTGTAGAGTGTAGGGTATAGAATGTAGGGTATAGAGTGTAGGGTATAGAGTGTAGAGTGTAGGGTATAGAGTGTAGGGTATAGAGTTTAGGGCATAGAGTGTAGGGTATGGAGTGTAGGGTATAGAGTGTAGAGTGTAGGGTATAGAGTGTAGGGTATAGAGTGTAGAGTGTAGGGTATAGAGTGTAGGTTATAGAGTGTAGGGTATAGAGTGTGGGGTATAGAGTGTAGGGTATAGAGTGTAGGGTATAGAGTGTAGAGTGTAGGGTATAGAGTGTAGGGTATAGAGTGTAGGGTATAGAGTGTAGAGTGTAGGGTATAGAGTGTAGGGTATAGAGTGTAGGGTATAGAGTGTAGAGCATAGAGTGTAGGGTATAGAGTGTAGGGTGTAGAGTGTAGGGTATAGAGTGTAGGGTATAGAGTGTAGGGTATAGAGTGTAGGGTATAGAGTGTAGGGTATAGAGTGTAGAGTGTAGGGTATAGAGTGTAGAGTGTAGGGTATAGAGTGTAGGGTATAGAGTGTAGGGTATAGAGTGTAGGGTATAGAGTGTAGAGTGTAGGGTATAGAGGGTAGGGTATAGAGTGTAGAGTGTAGGGATTAGAGTGTAGGGCATAGAGTGTAGAGTGTAGAGTGTAGGGTATAGAGTGTAGAGTGTAGGGTATAGAGTGTATGGTATAGAGTGTAGGGTATAGAGTGTAGGGTGTAGATTGTAGGGTAAAGAGTGTAGGGTATAAAGTGTAGGGTATAGAGTGTAGGGTATAGAGTGTAGGGAATAGAGTGTAGAGTGTAAGGTATAGAGTGTAGAGTGTAGGGTATAGAGTGTAGGGTATAGACTGTAGGGTATAGAGTGTAGGGTATAGAGTGTAGGGTATAGATTGTAGAGTGTAGGCTATAGAGTGTAGGGTATAGATTGTAGACTGTAGGGTATAGAGTGTAGGGTATAGAGTGTAGGGTATAGAGTGTAGGGTATAGAGTGTAGAGTGTAGGGTATAGTGTGTAGGGTATAGAGTGCAGGGTGTAGAGTGTAGGGTATAGAGTGTAGGGTATAAAGTGTTGAGTGTAGGGTATAGAGTGTATAGTGTAGGGTATAGAGTGTAGGGTATAGAGTGTAGGGTATAGAGTGTAGAGTGTATGGTATAGAGTGTATGCTATAGAGTATATGGTGTAGAGTGTATGGTATAGAGTGTAGGGTATAGAGTGTAGAGTGTATGGTATAGAGTTTAGATTGTAGGGTATAGAGTGTAGGTTATAGAGTGTAGGGTATAGAGTGTATGTTATAGAGTGTAGGGTATAGAGTGTAGAGTGTAGGGTATAGAGTTTAGATTGTAGGGTATAGAGTGTAGGTTATAGAGTGTAGGGTATAGAGTGTATGGTATAGAGTGTAGGGTATAGAGTGTAGAGTGTAGGGTATAGAGTGTATGGTATAGAGTGTAGGGTGTAGAGTGTAGGGTATAGAGTGTAGGGTATAGAATGTAGGGTATAGAATGTAGGGTATAGAGTGTAGGGCATAGAGTGTAGGGTATAGAGTGTAGAGTGTAGGGTATAGAGTGTAGGGTGTAGAGTGTAGGGTATAGAGTGTATGTTATAGAGTGTAGGGTATAGAGTGTAGAGTGTAGGGTATAGAGTTTAGATTGTAGGGTATAGAGTGTAGGGTATAGAGCGAAATGTATAGAGTGTAGGGTATAGAGTGTAGGGTATAGAGTGTAGGGTATAGAGTGTATGGTATAGAGTGTAGGGTATAGAGTGTATGGTATAGAGTGTAGGGTATAGAGTGTAGAGTGTAGGATATAGAGTGTAGGGTATAGAGTGTAGAGTGTAGGGTATAGAGTGTAGGGTATAGAGTGTAGGGTATAGAGTGTAGAGTGTAGGGATTAGAGTGTAGGGTATAGAGTGTAGGGTATAGAGTGTAGAGTGTAGGGTATAGAGTGTAGGGTATAGAGTGTAGAGTGTAGGGTATAGAGTGTAGGGTATAGAGTGTAGGGTATAGAGTGTAGAGTGTAGGGTATAGAGTGTAGAGTGTAGGGTATAGAGTGTAGGGTATAGAGTGTAGGGTAGAGAGTGTAGGGTAGAGAGTGTAGAGTGTAGGGTATAGAGTGTAGGGTATAGAGTGTAGGGTATAGAGTGTAGAGTGTAGGGATTAGAGTGTAGGGCATAGAGTGTAGGGTGTAGAGTGTAGGGTATAGAGTGTAGTGTGTAGGGTATAGAGTGTATGGTATAGAGTGTAGGGTATAGAGT